>NW_027072034.1:11639317-11755176 GCF_038088225.1 Cyrtonyx montezumae | reverse complement strand
TTCTCTTCTCTTCTCTTCTCTTCTTTCTCTTCTCTTCTCTTCTCTTCTCTTCTCTTCTCTTTCTTCTTCTCTTCTCTTCTCTTTTCTCTTCTCTTCTCTTCTCTTCTCTTCTCTTCTCTTCTCTTCTTCTCTCTTCTCTTCTCTTCTCTTCTCTTCTCTTCTCTTCTCTTCTCTTCTCTTCTCTTCTCTTCTCTTCTCTTCTCTTTTCTCTTCTTCTCTTGATATATTTTCCTCTGAAATTCGATGTGTTCTTCATTGATCTGTGGTTGCTAATGGTGAAATAATGATGTCATATGTAGGAATTTTTTTCCATTACTGTTCAACTGTAAAACCTTTTTATAAGCTTTTGCTTCACATGCCATGTCTCCCTCACCTCAGGGTTAGAGTCTACAGAACTTAAATTCTTGAATGACTACAATAAGTACTTATATTTTTAATCCCTATCATTATACACTTAACAACAAATCATCAGACTCTTTGAGCAAAATCTTATTCAGATTTCAGATAGCAGTTCTTGACTTTGGATAGCCCAAAACATCACTCCCTGCTAATTAAGTTTCTGGTGCTGCCCAGATGACGTACATTGCTTTGTGCATTTCACTGTTAGGCTTTTGTTTCTCTGCTTGTTTTTATAAGATGTTTACTTTATTTCTTTGTCATGATTTATCTTAAATAATTATCTCACTTCTCACTGTACATCTTCACAGTAGAGATCACCCAGGGTGTTTCTGATAAATAGCTCCCGGGTGTGAGCCTGAGGCTGTTGAAAGAATTCGGAGCTGGGGAGGGGGAAGAAGGGCTAAGCTCTGGAAATTCACTTCTGTGATTAGTCTCACAGAGCCTGAATTTGTTTGGTATGTTATAACATTTGTTTATGTAAGGTTTTCTGTGAGAAAGTAAATTTTTCCTGTGATTTGTCAGGAGTATGTTTTGAGGGAGAAGGTCATTTTAAAGACATCACTCTGAAGAGACATCTAGAATCCTGGAAGAGTCCTGCTTCAGAAGTAGTTCTGGAAGGGGCAGAATATTTGCATCTTTCTTCATTTGCAAATCTTCTTAGATGGTGGTATGTTTTTCTACACATATCTGTTGTAATAAAGATATTAGTGCAGATATTGATACTTGATAATAATGCCTGAAACATCTTGACGACTCATTTTTTAGTGTTCGGAGGATGCTTAAGACGGAATGGTACAGAATCATAGTGTTGTCTGGCTTTGTTTGTGGAAAATATGATCAGGTGTAGGTCTGAAACAGTGTACTGAAATAGTGCGTTCTTCATATCCTATTAAGGTTTTTAGAATGCACAGAAAGATCAACTGAAGAGCTTCCCATTACCTGAGGAAAAAAAATACTCGGGTATTCTTTGTTAGTAATTCCAGCCATCACTAAATATTTACGTGAAGAAGAATTGTATACTTAGGATCTTTCTCTTTTGATTCTGTTGTTGCAAAGGGTTTGTAGTTCATCTAGTTCTTAGCCTTCCTTTGCACCCATCACGTCATGCTTGTGGCCATTATCAATAATGCAGGCATTTATCCCTTACTTAGTGAGCATGGAAAACTGTTATATTTCAAATATTTGAATACTTATTTTCACTAAGCTTTAAGTCAGATAGTTGTTAGATACTCACAAAAACAGCTTATTATGTTTGTCTTCCAGAAGTATTTTAACAGTCTTGAGTCTGACTGAAGAAAGTTTACTCTTCTATG
Source organism: Cyrtonyx montezumae (assembly GCF_038088225.1). NCBI lineage: Eukaryota > Metazoa > Chordata > Aves > Galliformes > Odontophoridae > Cyrtonyx > Cyrtonyx montezumae. The sequence continues at coordinate 11,753,464 of NW_027072034.1, read as the reverse complement.
AAACTTTCCATAATCATATCTAAATAAAATAAATTGAAAAGCAGTTGCTAAACATGTATGCTTTTGGAAGACAAAAGATAACTTAAGGAACTTGCTGTCCTACTTAACTGATTTTAAAATAGGTAAATAATAAATGATATATATTTTTCACCATTAATTTCCTTTTTATTGTAAACACTTATTTGATCCCATAAATTTGCCTCGAGTAAATACAGAATAAGAGTATTAAAAAGAATCCTGTTTCTCAAGTTGATCATGTGCGTTTACATTGGACATTTCATTTTTAGTTTGTTTTCTTTTTGATTACGGTTATGTTTTTTTCTTTTTTCTGATACAATACGGTAGCTTAGATGCTTGTTTATGCATCAAGTATTCATCAGTAGAAATTACATCTGATCAAATTTTAGAAGTCTGTTCCGTTGTGTAATGTAGGTGACTTCCATCTTTCTTTTTCTTGGTTGAGCACCTCTGCCCTGAATAACAGTGATGCAATGATGGATGATCATCATAGACTTGCACTGCTGGAATGGAGAATGTTGCATAGGACACTGATTATACAACGATGAAGAGAAGTCTCATAATATATTGAGACATACTGTAAATTCTTAGTTTGTTTACTCTTTAGTTAAATGCAGATAACTTGTCGAGTTCCTGCTGTGAGTAAAATTTAGTATGTTCCAGAATGACCGCTGCATTCAGATAGATAATATCCTAGGAAACACCTGTAAGTGAGGATAAGGTAAATTTCATGTGCTGCTCAGCACTTAAATGTAGCCTTAGTCTAGTGAATTTTGACCATGTATTTTGAGCAACGTAGGTCTGGAAACCTTTCTTGTAATGTGCATTTATAAGCCACATGATGTAAATGGAGTGGTGCAAGCTGAATTGTTTCCATCACATTTTTACAAAAACGGCATGAATAGTTAGGTGAATTTGGATATCTGATAAGAATGTGCATATAATAATAATTAAAATAAAGAGTTCTTCAGTCAGTAACTGTTGCCTATTTACTTGTAAGCAAGTGACTAACTCAATCTAAGTTTCACTCTCCCTTCACATAATTACTTGTTGGAAGCCCTATAATTTAGTAAGAAGAGAAAAAAGACGTGACTTGACACCTCTCCTCATAAAGGTGGGTGGAACTCAGACTGAGGGCAAATGTCTGTTGCTCTTTTTCCTTGTGCTACCTTCTGTTGATTCTAGTTTTAGACGTTAACCTTTGAAGACTACCTTTGCTGATATCATCTGTTTGTTTCTGCTGAGTCAGTCTTCCAGCGTGTAAAATTTATGTATACAGAAACTCATGTAACCAAAGGCACTGTTCTGTTCTAATTGAATTCAGTGGGAGATCTCTCAATGATTTGATTAGCTAGTTGAAGATCTTGCTGTATCAAGCAAGAACTTCCACTTTTTTAAAAAAGCATCTGTTTCTTGCAAACCTTTTAGTTTTCTGCTTGGTTTGGCAGCTTGCATCAATTTTAGAGAAGATGACACATTCACGTAGCAACATGCAATAGGAGTTGATTTTTCTGTGTCCAGGAGGGTACTTTTTCCTAACGATTAAGAGTGGATACAGCATGTAGTCATATTTTTTGTGTAGATAGATTTCAAACCTTTAAAGGAAGAGCATTTGTCATACATATGTGTAATACCTTTCCAACTGAATTACAATATTGTATTTTTAACAATCTGTGAGTCATAAAATTCATGGAAAAAAAGATGGAATTTAGTTCTACCTTTGCCCAAGTTGGGCATGAATAGTCTAGGATTACTTTTCCTAGACCATTTATGAAATGTTAACTTACTTAATATGAATTGATGCAGACAAACTACTTTTAAATATGTCTAGTTACTGAAAAGTGTTCGTCTCCAGAAAAAAAATACCCACACATACCTAAATGCATAAAAGAAGAATACATCATTTGACTAGAAGTTTAGATTTTAAGAGTGAGGGAGAGATTTTCTCCTCTTGTTGCTTCCTGACTTAAATGATCTATTTTAAAAATACTAAAGAATGAACTTCATCTATTACCTAAAAATGAAGTAATGTTGACCGTGCTGATACTAAACATAAACTTGTTTGAAAACAAGATTGTTTAGTTTGCAGTCAGAACTTTGCGATATTTATCACCAAATGTATTGCAGACTTCTTGATTGTCTCTCCTTAAAAAAAATATTGTTGTGTGAAATTATGAATCTAGTGCATTTTCAGTGCTGTGGCAGGAACTGAAAATTTTGTGAGGGAAAAGATGAGAAATCAGAGAAATTATTTTTCTTTGTAGATCAGTTTGGGAAACTGACCTCCAGTTTGAGACAGCTAATACAGATGCCTTCCAAACATTATCTTTATTCTTATCACTTGTATTCACCAGTTGTCAGCCCAGCAAAATAATTTATTTTTACTATCTTCTGGGGCTAGTAAATAGTCAAGAAAATGAAGAAAACTAAGAGGCTCATAGCAGATAAAATTCATTATATGTACTTAGAGGTCCAATTCTGCCAGCCTTGAGGGGAATCTCCAGAGAAAAGAAGTGAGGAAGGAAGGACAGGGTGAAGAAGGACTAGCCCAGAACTGCTAGACCTGGTCTTGTGGCCCCAGTAACTCATCTCAGTTCCTACAGCTCCTTCAGCCTTCTGCTGTTTATTCAATGAAGCTGGTCAGCAGCATTATGTTCTATGCAGTGATGAAGGGTAAATAATCAATTAACTCTAATGGATTGGAGTATATACCTATATGATTTAGATTACAAAGCTAACTCCAGAAAATCCCTGAATGCCCTAATTTGATTGCCTATAGTGCTTTTGCATGGATAATTTCCCAAGTTGTTGTACTAATGTACAGTATCTTTTACATGCTATTTTTATTAATATCCCTACCTTATTCCGGGTGGTTTTTCATAAGATCTTCGGCTTATTTTCTGTAGGAACTGGAAAAAAATTGGGGACTGCAAAAAGAGAGGATGCTTTTGTGACTGAGTCAAGAGAAAGACACTCTGGCAAGCCCAGTTTCATTCCTGTTTCTGTCACAGGCTTTCTATGTGATGCTGAGCAACTCAATTAAAACATTTGGCAGATGGCCACTAACTGCATATAATTCATTTTCAGGGTGCTCAGCTTGAGATATGTGGGCTCTTACTTGCAGCAGTTGTTAGTCTCCTTACAGCCCCTGAAATCAATGGAAGTAGTGGCTGCTCAGCATGTTTGTTGAGTAGCGGAGGAATGTGCACATGGGGAAGGGGAGTGTTCCTCAGTCCCAGCACCATCTTTGTCCCTGGGTCTCTCTGTCAGCATAGGGAAGCTTCTCTGTCTTGGATTACTGATGGTTATGTTACGCTTTATGTGAAATATTACCTGTAAGTATATTCCAATCAAAGAATGTTCTTGTTTCAGTAGAAATCTGAGGTTTATAAGGAACATCTTAGAAAAGGTAACCAGAAGCCAATTATTTCTGCTGCTGCTTTTATTTTTATTTTTTTGTCCTAGAAAGTGTGAATAAGGCATAGATACGAACTGAACTGTGCAAACAAAATTATGGAATAACTGCCCCATCTCCCTAGTTCAGCCTATCCTGAGCATTGTTTAAAACATAGAAACTAGAAAAATACCTCACGATAATGTAAGTAAACATTCATTAAATACTGTAACGTGCAAGGAGGTAGAAATCAGATTACACTAGAAGCCATCTTCTGATTATTTCTCAGTTTCAAAATGCTTGATTTGACAACCTAAATATTGTTTTGAGTAATGTAATATATGGTATGAAAAATTAAAGTGTGTCTTCACAGCTATAAATACAATGCACAGGCTAAAAGCTACTCCTATTAACATTGCAACTGAAAGATATAAATCAGTTCATAAATATGAAATTACTTGCATGCTTAGGTTTTTGCAGAATCGAGGTCTAATTAGTGAAAGGCACGATCTTGTGAAACACAGGGGTGGGAGCTGTAGTTGCACCTTCTAGAACTGGGCCCTTTCTTGAAATGATTATAACTATATGTCTATTTATAGCTAAGTAGAAATTTAATAGAAATATTTGTTTTATTTGTATAGCATTTTCATTGGTTTACCCTAAAGATATATGCTAGATGATAATAAACTCATAAAAGATTGTTTTCACAGCTGTTTGTCTTTGATTACTTATTTCTTTGAAGTATTGCAATAAGACAGACTTTGAACCTGGAAAGAGATCAAATAATGAATTGTTCTGCTTTGTGAAGCTTAAGAAGGGATTTTATTGTTGAAACATATAGTGCAACATAGTTTTTCTTTTTTCTCCTAACAGTTAAATAATGGTTGAAACTACTATGAGATCATTACAGATGGACTAGATTAAAGACCCTGGGGCCAAACATTAGGAACCGTGTTACTACTAACTAAAATAAGTTCTTAAATTCTGTCATTACCAATTTATTTTTGTTAGTTTTCTTTTTGAATCAAAATAGAATTTCAAAGAAAATGTTTTAATCTCTTAATTATCTGTTTACTTAAAACTAAGGATGGCAGGAAACTTAATACATGTATGAATCCTGTGTATCGTCAGTTGACCACAGCTTGTATCCTGGATAATTTATATAGTGTTAAATTGGAATAAAAGCTGTACAGCTGTGAATAAGCTTTGTAGGAATTTCTAAAATGGAAAGGATTATGCTACTTAAAATACGTGCAGAAGTTCAATTAAAATATTCAGCCCAGTTTGAAAGCTTTTTGTATGTTTTTTTTCACTTTTTTTCCCCCTTAATATAACATTACCTTCACCCCCAAAATGAATTCTGAAAGCAAGTACAGAAATAACAAAGATACACCCCACCCCCAGCTAGTGAACAATAAAATAGCAAATGCTGCAGATCAGCATTTGAGACAGTATATTTGAGTTCTGCCTGGTTATATTGGAAGAATATTTCTCTGTGCATGAAATATCTGCATGTTTACGATCGTATCTCTTGGATACATAAAAACGTTAAGGTGTATATTTTTAAAATCCCTGAAATGTTTGTACTCTCCGTATCAGTTGACTGAAATTAGTTGTTGTGTTATTTGGAACAAACTTTTGCCTCTGTGGAAAGAGAGAAACCTTTCAAATGATAATTTCAATAGAAACATTAGACAAAGGAATATTGTAACTTTAGAGATTTTTATGATGAAGGTGTGTTTAAGAGATGTCACTTTGATATTTTTACATTATGTCCTACATTTGTCAGCTAAAACCAGGATATTGCCTCAATGAGAAAAAGCATGTTCTGCACTTGTCAAAAGGCAGTAAGTAATGATTAAAATAGCAGTGTGAAACGCTGGGAGATTAAAGTGATGCTAATGATAAGTGAGAGAAGAAAAGGGCAAGCTATATTTTAATCCCTGAGAGAATGGTTAATGACTTCTATTGCCTGAGATTAAACTAAACCTGTCTCATCAGCTTTTTCTGCCTGGTGAAAAAAAGCTCTCTGCACTTTAATTTATTAAAGTCTTTTAAGGAAGCACATTGATCCACAGAGGTTAAACTTTAAAAAATTGTGCAAAATACACACTAAAAATGCTTTAACAAAAGTGTGACTTTGTTGCTTTAGGCAAGCTCACAGTTTTATAAAGAATTCATTGTCTATGGCTTGGCGAATTTAATTAAGGAATATTAATTACTTAAACTAGGAGGCTTGTTCCTTTTGAAACCAGAACATTTTTGTAATAGAGGTACAGGAAAGGTAGCTAGTATGTTTTAGAGGATACCAGGAGAAAGGGACTGACTTAAGTTAGCAGGAGAAAGTGTCGTATCATCTGTTACGATTCTGACATGGAAAAGTCATTTTAGAAACGCTTTTCAAAATATATGTACTGCTTGGTAAAATGTAGTGAGTACATTTGTTTATACTGAATTACTGTTAATCCATTTCTTTTAATAATTCTTGTGACCATTAGACAGTGTTGTAGAGTTGTCCTTACGTTAGGAAGCTGCCCAGATCAGCACTGCCTGCTCCAAAAAGTCATCTGCCACATTACAGAGGGATGACAGCAGAATTGGGCTGTTTATTTAAAACATGGGATAAAATTATCAAGCCTGGGTTCTTAGAATAAACGGCAGCAATAGAGCATGCTTGGGAAGAAAAGATTTTCCTCTCGGCAGCTTTGCGAGCTTTTCTCACTTACAACTTCCAGCCTTCCATTACACTTCACATAGCATGTGTATCCTCATCCTACAGGACAGACAATAGGTTTAGCCAAATATTCAAGCAAACATACATGGTTCGCTTAAGCTGTTTTTCAAGTTCAAACTCCACTTGCTTCTTTTTCCCTGTATTTACATGCATGAACACTGGAAGCAAGCAGTGTGCTTTTCTCCTCTTTTGCAACCTCAGTACCCACCGTGCCATTCTGACTCAGTACCATCAAGCTGCAAAGTGGATCTGATCTCAGGGAATACATTTCATGCTGATGGGTACTGCCAGCTGTATTCTGCATGTCTTCCCTCCTGCCTCATGGAAAGCATTTTCCCTTCTGAAATCTCGGAACCCCTGCAAATAAGGAGCCCATTTAGTTACTATCTTATGTGATCGTTGTAATCCAGGTTATTTTTTAAAGCTGTTTTTTAAGTATAACTTGTTTGGTAAGTGAGTTTAAACTTGATTCATGCTTTGATGTTAATGAAACACCAATTTATCGGAAGGCCCTGCAGCCCTAATGAGCAGTTTCTTTAAAAAGAACATTTAATCAAGGTTTATTTTTAACTTGTTTAAACAGATCTAATAGTTTGTGCTGATTTCATTTCAGTATAATAATTGCTAGCAATCCTATTAGTAAGTCGTGGTACATGGAAGTTAACACAAATTCCATTCTAATGAGTGTACTGTAACAGCAAAATCCTTGTAGTCAAGCAAAGGTTCATGTTAGAGAGGAGTTGACAGAGGCACTCGGACGTTTTGCTGACAGCAGATTATTTTTGTTTTTATACAAATGTCAGGCATGACTTGCTAGTATTTAATGGGTTTTCTTATTTTTTTTAGAGGTGAGGCATTTTCACATTAACTTTTTAAGGGGAGAGGAGACAGTTATATCCTAATGTTAGGAAAGCACTTGATCTGCTAGTGACTCATTTCTGTCTTTATACTTCACCTGTGTGTGGGGACTTAGCTGTAATATTCTGTGTTAGGAAGATAAAACTGCAAACCACAAATGCAACTTGTGGCATATATTTTAATAAATAGAAAATCTTGGAGGCAATCTAGTGTGAAAAGGAAGTGAAATTTCACAGCTCAATTTATAGTTAAAAAAGATCTCTAAGTGTGGATGAAAAACATGATCATTTGAAATACTATGTGTAATGATTAACTTACAGCTGCTTCTACTTGTCTGAAGATCAGTATGGGCAGTTTTTATTGTGCCTAAAATCTTCCATCTAAATTTTGGGATATTGGCAAAAATTAGAAAAATAATTATTCCTTCATTTGAAAATATATAACTATCACATTATTTTCAGTCTTAAAACACAGTGCTCAGGTATATACAGTCAAACTCAGTTATTAGCATTTAAACTTTTTATTACTCTGACACCATGACATTTAAAATACGAGGAAATTTGGAGATAAATAATGTGGAGTAATGTAGAATTTTAGAGCCATACTAAAAAGCGTTCTGATGGACTGAAGGGCATCTGTGAGTTACGCATTGTTTATAGCTTCCTAGGTTTCTGATTAGAGTCTGGGAGCCCGATGTTTTACAAGTGTAGAGCTGGAGTGGAAGAAAATGGCTTCAGAGAGCATCAGTAATTAGATTTTGGGTGTGTAAGGGCAAGTCTTGGAAGTCTTCACCATTTCAGGGTTCAACACAAATGGGCAGCTTGCAGGATCAGTATTTTAGGCTGTTGGAATAACTCTTGTTACTCCTACCATCATCTTACTTTATTTGGTGATATTCTTCTACATCTGAGGCCAGACAAATGGGACTGTCTGCATTCACCTCTCAGCTCCATCTTGCTCATTACAGTTATTTCCTCATCTTGAATTAAGTCAGGGAACAATAGTAATGATCCTCCTCTTTCTTCCTTCACTTCTCTGGTTATAGAATAAGTAAATGATTGGCTCTTGGTGCTTGTTAGTGACTGTCATTATTTAGAAAATATTTATAATGACTACAACAAAAGTAATGCAACTGCATTGTGCTGATAGTGACAATAAGGGATAGGTTGTCCAGCACTGATCTATTAAAATTTCTTCTACATTTAAGTCTCCTTGTCCTGGAGGCATTTCCTCTGCCCAACAGAATAAACCTTAAGGAGTTCATGTTTGTGTGGAGGAAGGGATAGAGTCTTGCTTTTATGAGGGACAGAACAGGCACAATATTTACTCAACTTGTCAATGTTACCACCTCTTCAGAAAAAAATGTATGGATATACTCCCCAGAATTAGCAGAGTTGGCATAGCTGTGCAGTTCAACAGGAGCTTAATTCTTGGGAAACCATCTCTGTGAGTCTTCCACAGCGATTCTCCTTGTGCACTTACCCTGGCTTGGCTCTTTGTCTGGCTCCCCTAGGACTCGCACCCTGTTGCATCTAGAGAAAAGATAGGGCAGGCTGTCTTAGTGAAATGTTGCAGGGCAACCTAAATGTGAGAAGCCTTGTGAAGGTGTCCTCCCACAGCTCTTCCCTGGAAACAGGGTGCCTGGCTAGAATCACAGAGGTTCTGCCTCTTAAGTGTCATGGCATTCAGTGTGATAAGAAACAATTTTCTGTTGCATTTCACATGTGAGGGAAAGCAGGGCACTTTCACTGTTAAATTTTACGGAGATATTTCAAAAAGGGAGCAGTATTTTCTTGGAATATGTGTTCTTTTGGGGCTTTATTCTGGGGACCTGTTACAGGAGAAAAAAACCTAATATAGATGATTCTGGGAATCAAAGCATAGCATTACCTCAAAGACTGCTGTGTTAAAGCTATTATTTGCATTGATTTTGGAGTGCAAATAATACTGTATATCTTACTGATATCTTATACTGAAATCCTTTTAGAGGTTTGTATTTTTAGAGAAATGAAAATGCTAAGTGCTGTGATGTGAAACAAAGATGAGAAAACCAAGCGCATTTGTTTCTACTGCTGAGTTCTGACAAACCTTTTACAGGGGATGTCAGTTCACTGACATCATCTGAATACTCTTTTCTCATGGAACTTTGGAGACTTCTTTAAATACGAGGGAAATAAACTGGAACTCATCTTTCATTGACAAATGTATGCTCCGATGAATCACATCATCTGACTTAAGTCCTTTTTACTGCCTTACTAAAAACAAACTCATAGTATTTGTACTTAATGCTGATACACAGCACGCTCTGAATACTAAGTTGGAATGTATTTACAAATGTGAAAGAACCTGTGGCCCTTTCATGCATCAGGTTGTCATAGAAACTAATTAACTTTCATTTCTGTGTCAGGGCAAAGTAGTGTAATGCAGATGTAAATTGTGGTTCAGAAATTACAGTGACGAAAAAGAAAACATCAGAATCTTCAGAATTCAAGCAGGATATCGGGAATGCAAAACATGTGATAGGAAGTTGCAGTGTTAAATGCTTCACTTTACCACATTTTTTGCATAATCTGCTGCTTTACAAGTGCTCAGAATGTTACAAAACTGACAAAACAGTAGGTTTTTTGTATATTACTTTCGTAATGTATGTGAAAATGTATGCCTAGGGAGGTAGTGCATGTGCACAGGTAGCGATAAAATTCTGACAAGAAATAGTGTATGAAATATAAAATGGCAATTACAGTCTACTTAATACTAGAAAAACTTTAAAAACTTGTAGTATAACCTTTTCTTTCTGAAATAGATTGATTTTTTTCCAGTTAGTTTCTTTCTCTACTAGTTATTAGAATTTTACGTGAAGTGTGAATACATTAATATTTTAGCTGTGAAAGGTATACTTTGACTAGCTTAAGTGGTAAAGGAATGTGATTACAAGATGATTTATTGGAAGTCATTTAAAATGATTTATTAAGAGAAAAATATTGTGTTACTAAAGCTTTTTTTTTTTTCTTTCTTCTTTTTTCCTGTCATTGAAGATGGGATTATGCTGTTCTGTTGCCTTCTTTGGAACAGGGAAGCAGTCTGCTAAAAAACAGGATAGCATTTTGCTCTGTGGGTGAATATGTTCTAAAGACACACAGCAAGCTTCATCCTCCATTCTTCTAGTTGTAATCTGACTCTTAATAGGCCTTAATCTTATGGCCAGCCCGTACCATTTCAGCTTCTGGGCTGTTTGCTCAGTTTTATGTCTCACTGCTGTTTGTGGGGCTGCATTGCGAATTATTTTAATAGTGGCTCCAGATTAAAATCTCTCTCCTCCCTATTTTTTCCACTCCTTTTTCCCTCTTTCCCTCCCTCACAGCTGCAGAAAAATTGGAGGGGAAAGAAGGGATGGGCCTTCGATGACTGTAAAATATATGGCTTTCTTTAGAATGCATTTCTTAGATTTCTCTTCAGTTCTGCTCCTAGAAGAAGAGAAACAAATCTGTAGCACATGAGTTCACAGTTTGTACACAGATGAAAAGAATACTTCTTGCTCTTGCATGTTCTCCCGATTCAGAGTACGTGCTTGAAACCAAATTGATAATATTGCACACAGAAGAAGGAAGGCGTGTAACTATGAAATTTTTGTATTCTTGATTCCTTCACAGAAGAAGAAAGGGGAAGATATTTTTGTAAAGGAGAATCATGGGAAAGCTAAAGACACTCCTAGAACTTCATTACTTTTTAATGAACGTGTAAAAATGGAAGGTACATGAATACCCCACCTCTACCACAACAACAAAAAAAGTGGGGGGGGATTGATGATATGTTATCTCTTTCCTGCTCATTTTATTTTTAATAGGACTTTTTGTTTTTCCTTCTGGCTACGCTGCAGTTTCTTGTTTTTATGAATAGCTTTGTTTCATTGTTTTGAAGTCGGCATACATTTCTTTTGAAATATGATATAAAATGAGATAGAAGAGAAACAATTTATCTGCAAAGTACGTATTTCCCCTCTCTTATTTCGTTGTGTGTATATATATGTGACTATATTCAGTAAAGTCATTGGCAACTCTCCAGTTGACTTCAACAGGACAAGACCTGGCAATATAATTAGACATATATTATTAAATGGAGGACTAGATGTGTCACAGAAGAGTAATATGTCGTTTGCTGTAGACGTGGTAGAATGGTAATACAGAAAGAGATTTAAAGGAACAGTAGGCTGGATCTGTTGAAATGTTATCAGCGTGACAATCAAGTAATGGCTAATGGCACACATTGCTTCCAATCTAAATCTTGCTGAACTTGCTCTAATCCTGCTTGTCATTCCATAAATGAAATGGCACATACTCTTGTTTCAGAGGCTCCCACCTTCTTCATCCATGTATATGATGTAAAAATAGATCAACTTTTGTGCCAAGTATTAAGGGATTCCTGAAGCCAAGCTGCTGTTTGCACCTGATGTCTTTGACTGTTTCCTGCTCTGTAGGAAAAATTAACCTCCAAGTCTTTCTTGAGACTTTTAAGTTCAAGGTCTGTAGCTGAAGCATCGGACGCACCTGAGACTACAGCTCCAGAACTGAGGGTTATTTTGGTTTTCAAAGGAAAAGACCAAAACAAGTTTGTTACCGTAACAAAGCTTTAGAGATTGCAATAGATTTGGGCAAGAAGACACTCTCCCGTGAATCTGTTCCATGTGGAAGCAGCATAAGGGGAAGTACTGCTGGTGATAGGGGGATTACAAAGCCATCAGACTCAGCAAAAACTGAGAGGGAGAGAGAAGTACATTTTATCTGTAAAGAAATCTGCATAACAGGATAGCATGACAATCAGGAGATGAGGGCAGGAATCTTCAACATCGCTGTCATAACAGTACTGCTTGCCATAAAATCTAACCAGCAAGGCGTTGGTTATATGTCAGAGAATCTAAAAGCCACATGGTCTGTACTACACCTTTTTGTCAGCACAGTAAGGGGATCTGCAGTAACCTTTGTTCTCCTTCCTGCTACCCATAACAAATTAGAATTACGGGCTGATAACTCCAAGGCATCAACATGATATCAAACAAAAGAATAATAATAATAAAAAATCCTTTTCAAGAACAGTTGTAAGTGAGTATGGTTTGATAGTGGGCAGAAGCACTCAGAGGTATGCTGAATCTTCCCACAAGGCCATTTTACATAATTTATTAACAAGATCATTTTACTTTCTGATTTAAAAGATTTGTAACTATAAGCTCCTGTGTTTTCCCTGAACAAGTCACACAACGCACACAGTAGGCAAAGTGTTAAAGGGCTAGGAAAATATTATTTCATCACTCCTGTTCCATTAGAATTCACTTGGGTGGCTGAGAAAATGGTTTATGGATTAGAGAGAGAAGAACAAGCTAAAACATTTCATACCTTCATCTCTGATAAATTCCCCAAACTCATTCTTCGCATCTGAGCCATAAATAACAACCATACTTTTTGCTAAAAAGAGCTTTTTTCCTGTACCAGGTCTTTTGTCTTGGAGATGAATGCTATAATAAATTTGAAGTCTTAGGGGGGGCATTGTTTGAACTATAACATTATGGTTTACAACTGTTGCTTCTATTATGAGGAGGATAAAAAGCGACTATGAAGCTTGATCTCTGTCATAGAAACAGATTAATATTTCAGCCTTCAGCTTGGGTCAAGTGTATGATTTTTCCCAAAAGCACCTTAGCAATTAATTATTATTCTGTTTGCATTTAAAATCTTAGCCCCTACCCACCTTTCAACCCGTGAGAAGTTGTAATGACAACACATTTTAAGGAAAAAAATGTTAGATATGGAATGCGGCATTTTGTGTTCCTCGGTAAGATGTGTACCCTTACATATTGTTTCATCAAAATTTCTGTCAAAATGTTTAAAACCAACTCAATGAGCAGTCCAACTTACATCTATGAAAAATGCACATTAAGGGAGAAGAAAACAGAACTGGGTTTTTCAAAAAACTTTGCAAGGAATATGAAAATCAGTGGCTTTTTGTTAAGGGATTACAACTATTTCTTTTTTCCCCCAGGGTGTTGAAGTACATTCCACTTTGTTTCTTCACCCACATATTTCTTAGTAAAGTGTTCTGTAGACTAAGTCAAACCACGTATGTGTGTATATGCATATAGCCTAAATATATTTAGGCTAAAATATATGAAGTATGACAGTGGGTACAATTATAATGGAAAATAGAATCTATCCTTCTTGTTCTGTGTCATAAAATTAATTTCCTTTTTAAACAATCAATTGGAAACGGATGGCCAAATTTAAAATAGGGGCTAGGTTGAAGCTGACATCCTGGCTGTGTACGTGTACTTTGTGGTTACAGATGGAGTTTTACCCTTCATTTTCCCCAGACTACAGGCCAGATCAGGACGGATCCACAAATATTGCAGCTATGTTTCTGAACAGCTTTTTTTTCTCCATGGGTTAGAGAAGTACATCTCTATATATAAATACTACCTACGAAAGTAAAATAAACGTAAAATCAAATCTGATTTGTTTTTAATCTTTTGTTACTACATTGTTTTCTTTTTGAATACTTAATATATTCAATATGGTTATTTGTTCTTTTTTTTTTTTCCTGCCAAAAGATCATTTTTTAATTACTAGGAATAATAGCTAATTTAACAGATACACTTTCTGTAGTCAAGAACTGCGAAGTCTTAATCTTTAATGCATTTTATGAAATAATAAGTATAATTGCAAATGTCACATAATTTTAAGTAAAAATTCAAGTGATTTCTTAAATTTGAAAAAGTCCCTTATATATGCCACAATGGATAATATGAGAAAAAATTTTGAATCCCACCTTAACGTGAAGTTGATCATAGAAGCTACCTGGGAACAAGGGAACCATATTCTGTTTTTTATTTTTGATCTACCTCATACATATGATTTTTGCACACATTTTTTCTAACATAGTTCTTTCAATCAGCAATAGAGGAGTGAGAATAGGAACTCCTTATTTTCTCAGTACTGCATGTTTTTGGCGCAGATATCACCTTCACTTGATAAAGTGTAATGTTTGTCTCCAGTAAAAATTCTTCTTTTACCTGAAGGATTGGCACTTTTTAAAAACAATATACCAGGAGTCAAAAGACAAATAAACCATTAAAAGTGCCCTTCTATCTGGACATAACCTACAGCTTGCTACTACATTGGAATAATCATATTTAGGATATTATGTTTACCGCTTTAAAGCATTCAAGATGTTTTTCATCTTTTTGATTACCAAGAGTTAGGGGAACTGTGCCTGGACTAAAACGAAACTCTTTGCATAAATCTTCTGCTTCATGGACTGACACAGTAAAGTTTTTTTTTTTGTTGTTGTTGTTTTTTTTTTTACTGGAAATGCTATTTTTGCATCATAGCTGAGAATAGAAAATGAAAGTGAAGAATAATTCTGAAGGGATAAAAATGTATACAGAATAACTACAGAAATAGACAATGCAATCTTTGGAGGAATACTTGTGGTGAATGACTTCTTTCCTTTAATTCCTCAAGTGCATCCTTACTGATTGACATCTGAATGGCAGTAATTTGGGGTAATGGGTAGCTACTAATTGAGGGTGAGCTTCACTACCTCGCGGAAGAACATTCTCAAGACCTTCTAGTATACCACTCAAATCGGTATTAACTGCATAAATTGGTACAGGATTTCATGTTAGCCTTCTCAGTACGGGTTAATTTTATCAGGTCTGCTTATGAGAGGCGTTAAAGTGTGTTCAAAATATGCCTGTATACATATGGTAATTTCTTATTTGTGGCTTCCTTTTCTCTATTTATGCAGAGTGCTATCAACCAGCATTATGGCCAAATATATGTTTTTACTGTGCTCTTCTGTCAGTGTTTCTGAGACAACTTAGTTGTAAGAGATTTTGATGAGTATCCTGTAACCTAACCCATGGAAGTGCATAGTTGAATTTGCTTATGTCTTCATCATGACTGCGTAGGTAAACAGGCCACAGTGGTGTACTAGAATGCTAATAGAAGACAGTAGTGCTTTTCAACGTGGTTCTCAAGCAGTTAACTTACTGAATCTTCAACTCATAACCTTATAAATTACCTTTTCAAATGGAGCATTTTACATTTGTGAACTGGATCACTGAAACACCGCAGAAGAGGTCTATATTTTTGTACCAGTTGGTGGCAGATGATGGGGCATGGTGCAGAAATCAGCTGCCTTGAGTCTCAGTGTCTTGCTGAGTTTGCCGAACTGGTGCAAGGAGCCCCAAACAGTGCTTTTTGGAGTTATATTTATCACAGAACCATGTGTTGGTGTCGGCACATGTGGCCAACATGGGACCATGAGCGGGGCCCAAGGATGCTTCTCAGTGCGCATTTACTCGCGGGTGTTTTAAATTTTACATGCTGACCTGCAGCTCTGTGATCTCAGTTCTTGCTGTGTTTCTCAAGGAGGCACTTGGTATCTAGCCTGTGAACAGCTGATAGAAGAAAAGCCTATTTCATTTGTGTCAGAGAGGGAATGACAAAGAATTCCACCCCCCCTCCCCTTCCCCTTTGTCCCTGACAAGTTGAATGGGGGGAGGAAAGAAAGAGAAGGGAGGTGGAGGAGTCCTCCTGGGTATGAGGACAGGAGGAAGATGACATCTTTGAATTGTTGCTGGAAAGAGACATAAGACACAAACTTAGAATTACATCCTTCCCTTTGTAACATTTGCAGGTTAAAAAAAAACAACAAAAAAGAAACAAACAAAAAAACAACCAACAAACCCTGGCAACTTTAAAGATAAGCCAAGTTAATCAAAGTTTATAGAACGGATTTTATGACTCGTGCTTAAAATAGCAGTAGCAGTGCTGCTGTGTACCTGCAAAATGTGTTTGTTACCTTTACCTGATCTGAACTGAGGAAAAGGTTTGGGCCCTGGAAGAAATGCTGTATGATATTCTTTAGTATTGCTTACCCAAAATCATTGCCTGTTGTGGTGACAAAGGTGCTGGCAGGTTACCAATATAGGTATCCAGTAGAAATATTAAGTACAAGGTGCTGGAAAACAAGCAAGCAAACAAACAAACAAAATATATTTTTCAGGCTTGCATGAATTTACATGTTCAGGTGGCTTCTGAAACTCTTAGTGAAGATCATATTCGTGTTTATTTGCTTTTTTATTAGTCATGATATCGATTCCATTAAGGTGATGGAACTGGTAGAGGTCTTGGTGCTGGAAGATGCTGGGGAGCAACAGCGGGACACGGACCTTCAGTAGGTGTGAGGGCTCACACCAGATGGAAGGTAGTCAGGCAAACAAAAATCACTATAAAATGAAGGTGTTTTCGACAACTGAGAAATGTTCCAAAAGACAAAGTGTCCAGATAGAACAATAATAATAATAATAATAAAAAAGCTCGCAGTGAATGTGCCTGGAAACCTGCTTTTAAACATTACGCACCGACAGGCCGGTGTCCTTTCCTTTGATGATGGTAACAAGTTCTATGACATTGCCACTTTGAGTTCTTGCTTCATTAGATTGGGTGACTGTTTATTTGAAATTGTAATGAAATATTTACTTTATAGAGCTATAAGGATTAGCCGCGATAATTGAGTGAGGCTGATCTGGAGCTTTCAGCGTAATAGGGCCCCCTTGTTTGAATACAGAGTTCAGTGAGAATGAAGGAGCAAGAGAGTGTGTTTCTGCCTGTCACTTTCTCTCTACATGTTGCTTTTTCTTCTGGAGATAAGTGGGCCTAATGCTGAACAAATACTGGAAATCAGAAGCCACTGAGAATCATTCGCCTCTCGCTTTCCCATGGCAGCGTGATAGACGCCCAGTCAAAGAGCCCCCTCCTCTCGGCGAAGCAACAATTTTGTCACCACGAGCAAATCCAATTGAAAAGTCCCTCGGACGGAGGGGAGAGCTGCAGTTGTCAGGAGCCGCGAGCGGAATGAAAAGAGCCGAGAGGAGCAAATTGGCACCTGGCGCAGCGCGGCCGCCGGTGATCGGCTGCTGCATTGTGCCGCGGAGACATTCAGCCATTTGCAGATATAATGGGAGAAATTAATGCAAATGAGTGAATGGAATGAAATGTATTTTAATGCAGATTGGAGGGACTCTCGCAAACTGCTTGATAACAAGTCGCTGGAAGAAAAGGCCTACATTGTGAGGACTCATTTTTTCCCCATTTCTTCTCACTAGTGCCTCATAAGGGCCCTTTGTTCTCTAAGTAAACTCTTTCTAAACTATTGACATTGCTCATTTATGTGAATTTCAATTTTTTTTTTTTCCTGACAAAGTAGCCTTGGGTGATCTGGGAAAGCGTTAATTGCGAGAGGACAAGGAAACTGGCTGAAACAAGAAACGCAATCATTAAGTGCAATGTTGCAGTTGTCCATGCCTCATTATAACCTGCATACAGGGCAATAAAATGCATGTTTCACAAACAAATCTTTTAACAAGTACAGTTCAAGAGCCTCCAGCTGTCCAGATTTACACCTATTTCTTTTTGTTTTCCAACCGTTATTGCAAATAAACTTTATGCTCTTCTAGAAGATGCATTTCTGCAACAGCAAACTTCCTGCATTCAGAGTAACTTGTCACCGCTTCCTATTAACAAGTTAAAAACATGTACGCTCTTTCAGGCTTACCAAAGAAAACCAGCGGCAACAGAGAAAAAAATACAACCCCAAACCAGAAGACCAAAACAGCAAAACAAGCATTCTTCAGTCCTTTATCCGTATATATTCAGCTGTGCAGTTCGAATATGAAACGCGCCTTTTGGATTTGTAGTAGTTAAACGTGCGGCTAGAACAGCTTTTAAAGCTGGACAACACTGTTGCTAACTTCGAGCGGTTGTTTATTTTTTATGTCTTTAAAAATAATAATAATAAAAAAAAGCGTTAAATAGTCAAAAGTAAAGGTCATCAAGTGTAAGTACTGCTCGGAAGCAGTGAACTATCGGACCCAGGAGTAAAGCAGCCAGAAAGAAAAAAAGGTAACAGATTCAGCATTGTCCAAAAGTTCCAGACCAGTGATTAATGTGTAAGATAATGGACTTGGGAAATGAGTAAACACTCCCGTGCTCCCTGCTTTGTGCTTGAATGACTTGATGACAAGGGCAGAGCAAGGTGAGAATTTAAACAGGACTACAGGAAAAGAGACAAAGACTTGCAACAGCATAATGTGAGTGGGAGTTCACTAGTTTGAGCTGTTGGAATGCACAAGAGCAGCTCCTTGGAATAGGTTCTCAGAAACTTAAGAATTTCAGCTTTAATATTTTAAAAGCTACCAAGTCTTTTTCAAAGAATTTGCATTTGTGCTAAAAACCAAATCTCACGCGAGTCTGAGATAAGAGTTGTTTTAAAAGTTAGGCTGCCACTAGCCACGATTTTTCTAAATTACACCCCTTGCTCCATTTCCTTATGTTCACATTACTGAAGATGTCCTAAGTAATGTTTTAACTGAAGCCATATGATTATGAATTATCAGATCTTTTGATGAAAGATCTGTTGTGAGTTTATGTGCACTTAGGTTATATTGCATTCGATGAACTTTTGTAAATATTCTCTGGCTTCCGCAGAAATTATCTTCCATTAGTGACGTACAGATAAACATCCCTCTGTGAGTCACTCATGGCACAAAGATGATTCACCGTGAAACAATGGCAGTAATAACATCTAACAAATCTTGGATGCTTTTATTGTGATTGGTTTATTACTATGTAAAGAATCTACGGTTTTTCTCATTTTTTTTCTTACCTGCTATGTCTTAGGTCTTCTAATTCATTTCACTGTTTTCAATTGCTGTATCTTCTAATGCTTATCTCCCAGTGCTGATTCCTCTAAAAGTCTGGTCGATTTTTTAAACTGTGTTTACTTCAGAAAGAAAGTTTGATTTGAGAAACGTTTTTGTTGCCTTTGGCTTGTTTGTTTCGTATTATTTTGCGAGGTGATTATATTTCACGATGTTTCAAAAATACTCACTACTTTTATAGGAAAAAAAGGAAATTGTATGAAAAATTCTGTAAGAATTTCAAAACTATGGGCTTTGCAAATGTGGTTTATATTCACGCAGTGTATTAGAATACCAGTTAGTCATTGTAGCTCCACGAATCTGTAGTTGTAGTACTCATTGTACTAAAGACTGTACAGAACCTGAAAAGCTTATAATACCAAGGTAATATCATGATCATTTAATGACTTTTTTTTCTTTTAAATATTTGATTTTATATGCAGTAATCTGTGTTGCAGAGATTGAGCAAGTCTGTGATGGAGTATGTCTTGTTTAGAAACGTTCGTGATAACTTAGCGTTCACACTATGCTTAATCAGCTTATACTGATTAGAATTCTAACAGTTCTTAGAGTTATATAGTTCTTATAATTTATTGTAAATGAGATTTTAAGGTATTTTAAAGAATATGGAACGGATGAAATTGAACCAGAAGGATTCTGATAAGGGCCCACAAAGCTGCAAAACTTAACACAGTGCACATTTAAGCAATCAGGTATTTTCCTAAACAGAATACAAGATTCTCAGCTCATAAGGGTGGTTCTGCAGCAGTGATATCCTTACCTTTTCACTCAGTTTCTTCAGTCTTAGATATGACCGTGTCTGAATTAGTTCATTCACCTTTCTTTACATAATTATTCAATATCAGGAATTTAGTTTAGCATCTGAAGCTGAGAAACTGTAACGTAATGTTGTGCAACACATGCAGACTTATTTGCGTTTTCCCTCCCTTGATGTTCAGTATTTCATAAGTTAAATCTCCATTTCTTCATGACCATGCTACCAGCATTGTCAAGTTCTGCAGACATATTTACCCATATGTGTATATAGTACTAGCTTGATAAACTTTTTTGTTTTTGTTTTTGTCTGGTGTATGTCACCCCCACCATCTTGCCTCTAGAGGATGAGAGCTTTGCTATTTGAACTGAACCCATAATCTGTTCAATCGTGTACTGTAAAACCAAACAAAGCACCTATGTAATTAAGGCTTCAGTCCAGAGGACGATGTTGACACCTTGAAATATGTACAAAATTCTCTATTACAAACTAGGAAGATACAATTTCAGATAGCCTGGTAAATGAGCGTGGTGATAACGGTTGTGCTTTCTTACAAGCCAGATTTATTGGATGCTACCAACACAAACATGCATGGAGAAAGCCAGTGAGTGACTTGAAACATTATTACTAGCCAAATCATTTGCAAATTGATGTGACATCATGTGGCTGCTTATGTATAATCTTTTGGTTTGACTTGGTATTGCAGTCATATGCGATTTATATCTTAATGTGAGTTCAAACTCTGCTATTTGGTTTCTTCTGTCCTATATCTCTCAATTTGGAAGGCTTCAACTTAGGACATTAAATTCTCGCAAATGCACAGGATTGCTTTTTTACACTTTAAGTAATAAATGCATATAATACATACATATTTGAAGAATTTATGTTTCTAATTCAGGTCATGTATATGTCTGGAAGGTTAATGAAAGTGGGACTGGTGCTGTGGATAGATCATAACTTCTTAAGTTTTTCAGTAGGTAACTCCTGTCCTTTGTGATCACATTGAGACTGGAACAAACCCCAAGCAGTGTTTTTGTTCTGGCACTTAGCATATGAATTCCATTGTGATCTTAGTGTAATTTTCCTTCCTGATTTTTCAAACCCTATTCCGCGGAACTCACTTGAAGGGGCATATATTGCAGTTTAGCTTCTGTTATAGAGAGATTGCTGAGAAATTTGAGTCTTAAAACTCAAATTTTTGATTCATTTTGACCTACACTTCAGTCCATCTGGATTTGGTCAAATTTTGTATGAGAGTTCAGTCTGTGATCCTTTGCTGTAGGGAGCTCTAACGCTTGCTGCTGTTTGTCACCATCAGTTTTCCAATGGTGGTCTGTGGTACATAGGTATGTATCTACAAGCCAAGGATGGAATTAAATGGTTTGGCTCAGGTTTTATTTGCTATAATAAGATGTTTAGCTCTTCTTTCATCTTACCACATCACAGTTAGTTTTCACTAAATCTTTTTAAAGACATATTAGGAACGATATTAATTATGCACCAGATTTGTTTTAAAATTAATTCTACATTACATAATAATTTCCACTTCTAAATACACTGTATCCTTAGACAGTGTCATCTTTGAGAACAAGAGAGAAATGCAGAATGTCCCATGATCTGTAGATGTTTGTGTGTAACAGAAGTTTAAAGGAGTCTAAAGTAGATTTTTAATTCTATACTTTGTACTGTAAGTGACAGCAATCAGCAGAAATCAGCCAGCTGTCCAACAAAACGGTGAATTAATTTGATACTTTTTATTTGCACATTCTCAGGGATAAAATATGTGTATTATTTAAGCCGTCTTAACTTTACTTGTTGCATTACATCTGACAGGCATTTAGGCATTATCAGAATGAAATAGAAGTCCAGTTATTATAGTTCAGACCTGAGAACGCTTTTTTTTGCCCAGTTAGTTTTCATGCAGGAATACTGAAAATCAAAAGCAGCCCCATATTGTGATAACGTCTATGCTACTGTTTCTTTCTGCTAATCTTAAATGCATTACTTTTGCCAAAGCATCGTTTTTATTTTCTATTTTGAAAGCTACAGTAGTTGCTATAAAAAGGTTAAATTTGCAAGCACTTATCACATAGCAGTAACTGAGATCTCCCACTCATTTCCTATTTGAAGTACAGGGATAAAAAAACTGTGACTCCTGTTGGCAAATGAAGACTATTAAAATGGTACCCACTGTAGCTTCAGTTATAAGTGTTCCTGTATATTTTTTAGAAAAAAGGGTAAGAAGGGACATTCTGACTTGCTAAGAAATGTTTGATTAATATGCAATCTTTTCCTGAAGGAAACTGTTCCTGAAGCACACACTAATCCCTATACTTCTCTTTTTCTAGATATGTTTATCATTGTGTTTGTGGTATACGTTGGTAGATTAATAGATACATATATAGAAACCTGCGTACTGATTGCTTTAAGCTACTACATGTTCAAACAGATGTTGAAGCAAAGATTAGCCTTTTATTTTTTTATTTTTTTTGCATGTGCTCGTGTGCAAACGTTTTAAAGGCATCCATGAATTATTGCTTTGGTTCAGCATGAGTGCAGTAAGAAGAAATGTACCTCATCTGTAATACACTGTGTAGACTAATATCAGCTTCTTTTTTCTTATATTGCAGTGAGATATTGATCTGGTAAAATGGTACCATATTGGAGCTGTCTGTTGTGGTATTCATCATGCTGTCACATCCCTAGTGCCTCGGAGTTATTGAAAAGCAGAATTGAGGGAGTTCTGTCATTGTGTGTTGCAATCCATTCATAAGAAAGTTCACTAAAACATTTGAAGTTGTATTCATGCTTATTTATTTATTTACCTCCAGTGAGAGTTATTTTGCTTCTTGTGGGAAACAGGGTCCTTCTATTTCATGCACAGGGCTGTTGATAGGTTTGGTTACCTCTTCTCAGACACCTCTCTCCTGTATAACATTTGTTCTTTATTCAAAGCTCACACCTGCTGCCTTTACCGATGCTGATGCATTTGGGTTCTGTCCTTTGGGAGTAATATATCTGAGAGCTCTGGCTTCATTGCCCTTATGCTTTTATCTGATAGCTGTGAGTAGGTAAACGATGAACTTTTATATGTAGAAAGCTTTTAGTTTCTTCCCACACTAAAGTATCAGTTAATGTTAAAAGAGCTTTCAAAAATATATAAAGATACTGTCAATCTGCACTGAGTAGATTAAACAGTTTGAATGAATTATTTTTGTTTTGGAGTCTGCTTGGCAACCTGATGATGAATTTAGAAGGATGTCATGTTTTCTGTAAGGCCATGATGAAAGAGGCTTTTATTTATACATATAAGCAATGATCTGACTATTTAACCCACCTAAACCAAAGGTCTGCTCTGCAGCTAAAACCCCCTGGTGTCCGTAGTTAATACGTATACTGCAAATAATCACCCTCAATTTAAATTGATATATAAGTGATTAGCAGAGGCATAACTAGAATGTCATTTGCTGATTTTAAAAAATCTTGAAGAGAATGAAGAGAGAGCATAGGAATTACAAGCTGGCTTTATCTTGTGACGTGCTAAGGACGTCTTGTGACTATCTGAGGGCTCAAAACTCCAGTCAGCTACAATGGGAGTTGAGCATCTTCCGTCTTCTGAATTGGTCCCAAAATCCTTTTTAAGTACATGAACTGTGTTCATTTGTTATGTCCAGACATTTTAAGAAATAAAAGAATAGAATGCTTTTGTCAGCGTTGCAGTTCCTTCTGTTATAAAATTATGTTCATGTTGCTGGAATTTAAATAGAGATCATTGCTTTCACGTTTTAGTAAGAATTTGTAATCTGTTTTGATATTGGTGCAAAACTGACTACGTATTACGGATCTGTAATAGGCAAATGTGCCGTTTTTTTAGTACACAGACACAGCATGCTTTCCAGTTGCTCAGAAGGAGCCTTCTGTGCTGTTATAATGGATGACATGAATGCATATTAAGATTTATCCATATTCTCAGTATCATTCCTAAGAAGTCCAATAACTTGACAGAAGTTAACAGAAAGCATAGAACTGTGAGCACATCACTGTTGTTTGCAAATCTGTGTACTCTCTTTTTTCTCTGTTTCATTATATTTTAATTTCAGGTTTGCAAAGCAAAAGAGAAACTTACCTTAAATCCCCAAAAGAAGGATAATACTGAGCTCAAAGTACACTCTTGAGACAGGTCATCTATAACTGAGTGCCACTTCAGAACATGCGACTTTCTCGTGTGGCTTTCTTGATTTAGTTTGCCTGCATCTATGACTGTAGAATTGGGAACACCTACTGAGCTTCTGTGAACTCTTGGACTTCCTCACCATTGAATGTGTGCAGGATTGCTTTATATTCTCTTGAATTCTCTTCTGTTTCCACTGGAGAGAGAAATGTTTAATATTGTTGCGCAATCTGTGCCACTTCTCTTCTTCCTCCCTCTTTTTCTTGTTGCCTTTTGTACCTTACTCTGAACACCTCTCATGTACTACGTGGGCATCTGCTGGAGCGAGATCAATTTTCTGGAAGAGCTCTGTTATTTTACTCCAGCTGATTTCCTGGGGCAACACAGAGTCAGATTTTTTGGTCAGTTCTATATAGTTGAGAGACTTTTCCTTGAAGCTCATCGAAGTTTGTGTGAGATGTTTATGACATATTTCAGGTTCTCTGGAATATGAATGTCAGATATGTCTACACTGATCTTCGCTTTGAACCTTAACTCTCCAATAAAGCAAGCTGATCTTTCAGATTTCCTTCAAGGTCCCATGTAATTGTCCTTCACTCCTTATCTCTAAATATATTTCATCCCGCTGTCTCCAGTTTGTTTCTCCAGAACTGTCTGTAGTTTCTTCACACCTCTCTTTGACTACTAAATATCCTTTCTTGGGTGGTCTTCAGCACATCATGTTTCTTCTGTTAAGTTTTTCTTTCCAGTTCTTGGAGTTCGTGGTTCTCCACAACCCATACTTGTCTTTCAGTGAACTGTGTGAAAACTTATCTACATAGAAACTTGAAAGTTCAATATTGACAGTGAGGAGGAAAAGAAGAGTTCAGCAACAATTGGAACATGATGTAGGAAAAAAAAAGTAAGACCAAGCTCTGGGAGAGTAAACTGAGGGGTGTTCAGCATTAGAACAAAAAGATAAAAGAAGAGCTCCTGTCCCTCAAAAGCAGTGAGGGTAATAGGACCTATGCTTCTCCATTTTACAACCTTTTCTGTGGGCATACTATTCTTCTCTCTTCCTCTACTTCATCTGTCATTGTCTTTTTATATGTATGCTGTCTGGAAATGTGTCTTCATCTGTGTTTGGAAAACATCTAGCATACTGTGGGGTGTTATCACAGTGTAAAAAATAACTCCCAGGACAAGATCCTATTGCTGTATTTATAACTGATTTCAGTAGAAGGAGGATCAAGTTCATTCTTTATGGCTTTTTCACCATGCCTGTATATTGAAGACGTTTGATTTACTTAACATATGGCCAAGCGAACTGTTAGGCATATTGGGAAAAATATGTGAAACTACTTTGAAATGTTGCAAATGTGTTTGGAGACCCTTGTGCCACACTGTGCATTTCTGTTGTTATTCAATTACTCTGGCTTTTTTTTTTCTTTTTCTTTTTTCCTTTTCCTTTTTAAGACTGCGTAATTGCATTATTTTTATGATCTTAACAAATGTATTTGTACATTAACAAAACATTTATATATTTCCTCAGTGCCAATTATTTTTTCTTTATCTAATCTACCAGTTTTCAAAGTTCTCTCTCTTATCCATTGAAAACGCGTATGCTGCAATAATGAAATCATTTCCATGTCCTATAGAGTATTTAGATCAGCAAGACCTTCACTTATTAGAAAGGGCAGAGTAGTAATGCTTTTGGCAAAGCCATTATTGTGGTATTGGTATTCACTAGAAAGGACAGAAATAGAACAACACTGTCCTCCATAAACAATTCCAATTTGATCTGTGTAGATGATAAAATCTTGGCTTCTCGATGCATTTAGGTGCTGTCATAGCTGTTGTTGCCAAATAAGAATGCAGTGTGATGTTATTATAGTAAACAGCACTTAAGCACAGCTGGCAGAATTGATCAGGGCCACATTAGAGTGAACTTCAGCAGATGACTGACGCAGCAGAAACAATAACTGAATATGCAAACAGTTCTTGCGATGAATGCTCTGGGGATCAGGCACCATTATTTTTGACTTTGAACAGGGAAGAGGGGCAGATTTGTAACCTCCTTCCACACAAAAGGGTTCTGGGTATTCTGTAAACATCTGACTGCCATTTATAATAGTAGCTAGTTACAAAGCAAAACTCTAGACTCCCTTGACTATTTACATTTCATTAATTATTAAAGAAAAAACCATAAATATCAGATAAGTTTGTTTAATGTTTCACACAGGATTTTTTTTTTCCTAGAGAAGCCTTTTCTCAATTAATGTTAATTATCCAGGACTTCCTGTTTAAATTGCACAGAAATACACGTTTGCCTCAGTGAGGCAGTGAGGGCTTTTTCCCCTTCTAATTATTTTAAGAGCTAATTATGTGGCCACATATTGCTTTTCTTTTATTGTAATAATTTGGATTAGTAAAAATAAACAGGACAAATAGTGTATGAACCTAATTCTTGTACAGTGTAAATCCAAACTTCCCTTCATACCTTGTTAATTTGCACATTACCAAAATATTTAAAATCTGTGCAAACAACTATTAATGATTGTACTTTTACATTGTACAGAGCCATCTTTTGATTTATTTGACCATTACTGCAAAACAAAAAGCTCAACAATGCAAGCTGAAACAATAAAAACTTACCTTTTGTATCTGCTGATATAGTTAATTTTTTCTTCTCTTCAAACAAGGTTCACTGTAAAAATGGATGTGATTAAAATAGAGGGAATAAGAAGGTGGGAGACAAGAAAGAAATAGAAAATGTTGTCTTAAGTGAATACTTAAATCTGCCTCGTGTGGGGCCCTATATATTAAGTTGCACATTGGACTTCTGTGAGGAATGTGTATAGGAGCTGAGAATCTTGAGAATTTTGTGCTGTGGCTGTTGATGGTGACTCAGCTGGCCCCAGCTTCATAGCCCACTATGAAGAGGCTCAGAAAGGCTGCTATCTGCTTGTCATTTCCAAAATTAGACCAAGACATACAGTGGGGCTTCGCAGAGTGCCTGTGAAGTTCTTTTAACAGGGGTTAAGTTACTCTGTTTATGAGCAAACATCTTTTCGTGCCCTTCTCCCTTCTCCATTATGAAAGCAGAAAGAGATAGTTCCTGAAATGTACAGATGAAGTATTTCCTGTTAAATGTAATAATTTTTTTTACATGTTAATTTTGTACTTTGAGTGTTACAGGACTTTGAGAGTCAAAGGGAAACTGAAGTCATACTGCATAACTTTCTAATTTCTTGGGCCAGAGGTGGGATTCACTAAAAATCACACAACAGTTACCTCAGAATAAACACTCACAATTTTGTAGTAGTTTTATAACTTCATTCTGCCAAAACTAATTTCTGCCATTCGCTCAAAGGCAGTCTTACAGAAATGTGATATTATTATTAATCATGAGAAAATATTTGAGCCAACCTTGTGACCATTGTCACTTCTTACAACGTTCTGCATCATAAAATGTGGTTATCAATAGATAAGCAGCATAGAGATGAAATATAAACTTCTAGAAACACTTATGTGGCACTATGATGTGATACAGTTCAGTCAAGCCTCTGTCTAGGGCACATGAAGAAGCCGACCCTGCTTCCTCTAATACTGATCACTAAAGAATACTGTTGGGTGTCCTGTGGGCACAGTCCCAGTAGTTAGAGGACTGTCCCGATTGTTTCTTTGCAGTTGTAGTCTTGAAGCCTATATCCTGAGAACGGAATCACTGAAGTGAGACTGGAATCAAATGGAAGAATAAAACCTCTACTAGGACTAGAGATATATAAAGACTGTGATTCACTTGCTACTTTAGGTTTTCATGTAGTGCAAAATATGAGGAAACGAATCTCTGAGCTACCACCTTCAGTCTGTCGGTCTTAATATCGTGTTTTCATTAGGTAGATTTTCCTTTGTTTGATGACAGTGAAGGTTGCACATTTTACAAAGTTGACAAAACAGCGATTTTTCTTTTTGGCATGATCTGTAAGAGAAGAGGAACGCCATAACGTTCATATAGCTCAGGGTCATTTCCTTTTCAAAAATCTAATCTGACTGTGTCTTTTTACTTTTCACTGACATTTGTCAATACCTTCCACTGACATTTCATATTGCGAAAACCAAGCTGATCTATCCTGGCAAAAGGTAATTTATTATGGCTGGACCAAGACATTGATTTGTCCTTAATGTAAAGCCAGGAAGCAAAGCCTTTTCCTCGTTTAACTTGCATGTTTTATTTCTCACTAAAAGGGTCCAATGCTCATGTTACAAGTTCAACATTGGTATCATTTGCTTTTTTTGGCAGGTCCTGTAATGACAGCTGACAGTTGGAAGCTTAACTGGGTAAAAGTACTAATCTCTTCAGTAGTTCAAGTTCCCATAAATATTAAGTTAGTCAATTTTATCTGCCTTTTCTTCATTATTGAATCTATGATCAAATTAAAGTAATAAAATCCATGTCCATTATGCTATTTTGTGGTCTAATTTTGATTGCCAGTACAGATACAACTCACAC
Source organism: Cyrtonyx montezumae (assembly GCF_038088225.1). Taxonomy (NCBI): domain Eukaryota; kingdom Metazoa; phylum Chordata; class Aves; order Galliformes; family Odontophoridae; genus Cyrtonyx; species Cyrtonyx montezumae. The sequence goes on along the minus strand of NW_027072034.1, from coordinate 11,725,270 downwards.
AGACAAGCATTTATAAATGCCTAAGAGTAATGCTTACTTTGTTTTTCTGAAAACGTATTTTTTTTTTTCACTCCCCTTTCTCCTCCCTTTTGTGGAATGGTTATATTTTAGAAAATAAAAAAATGCTTTACTTTTTATTTATTAAAAAAAAACACACCAATGTCAGTGAAGTAATTAAGTGATCAAGATTTTTTGCTTTAGGCAAAGAAAAATGAATTGAAGAGGGTACTGTTATGATCAGTGAAAATATCACTGATCTGGTAGAGAATTAGCTGCATTCTGCATTTGAAGATACCAATTTAGAATCTAGGCATAAGCAGCTCCCATTTTAAAAAGTCCAAAGTGATGCATAAACAGTTATAACTTTCAATGAAAATCCTCTCCCTCTCTTCTTCCCCTTCCCCTTCCCCTTCCCCTTCCCCTTCCCCTTCCCCTTCCCCTTCCCCTTCCCCTTCCCCTTCCCCTTCCCCTTCCCCTTCCCCTTCCCCTTCCCCTTCCCCTTCCCCTTCCCCTCCCCCTCCCCCTCCCCCTCCCCCTCCCCCTCCCCTCCTCCTCCCTCTCCCTCTCCTTCTCCCTCTCCCTCTCCTCCTCCTCCCTCACTTTTATCTCTTCCTCTTCTCCTCCCCCTCTCCTCTCCTCCCCTCCCCTCCTTTCAGTTCTATTCTCCTTTGCCCCTCTGAATGTTAGTAGTGACATGATTACTCTCCACAAAATTCTGAAAATTCAGTAAAAGATAATTTGAGCCCTGTTTTGTAACACCAGTGGAAAGGCTGTCTTGAGAAAACATAGATATTTAAGTAATACGGTTACTACTGTTTTATATGATGCTACATTTCCACACAAAGAAATTTGCATAGAGAGAATGTCCATAATATACTGAAATACAGTGATGCTGAAACTAGTTAATGTAACATTTAATAACTTCAGAAATGCATATTTAGGTAAATGAATGTGACAACTATTATAGGCTCTTTTGTCAGTCTCACAAGTACCAGGATGTATTTAAAAATGTCATTTTTTTCATCCTTTCAACACATACAAAGTTAGATTAGTTCTCATTAAAGATAAGTATTTTATCTCCATTTATAATTTTTATACGTACTATTATTCTATTTTTATATGTTAGGCCGTTTTAATATATTGATATTCTAGTGAATAAAATGTATGTTTCCATATGGTATGGTAAAAAGGAATGTTCTTATCTTTTAGTGATATGGAAAAATACCCTGATTTCTGCTCTATAAATGTCAGATTTTTTCTGGGAAGCAAAATCACTTGATAAGTTGAGATAGTAAATAACACTTGTATGGTAACCATAACAATTTCAGCTGTTTAGTTTTCTAGAGTAGTCAAGAGTCTGACCAGTCTATTGGAGATTTCCTGTTGACTGAAGAAAAAGCCCATCTTATTTTAAAGTATTTACTGGCACTATATATTGCCTTCTATCTCTGAGCTGATTAACTTTTATAATTATTCTAAAATTCTTTTCTCAATCTCAAACCATTGAAATAAACATCATTTAAAAAAATTAGTGGCCAGTGTGTAATATTCCGAGGCAATTATAGTTGAAATTGCAAGAGCTCAGTAGAAACATAAGAAAATTCAATAGGCTATAGCAGTTCCAGGAATTAAAAATAATTAACAAATCTGTAACGTTAAAGCCCAAGTCAGCTGAGCTCTGATACATGTGCAAAACTCTATGCACATTCTTAAATCTGATGGGACTTCAGCATATGGCCAAGTGATTTGCTAAATTGGGACCTAATTAAGGACAGTTGTAAAAGTAGCTGCTATTTAAGCAATTACAGAATCTTCAGTTAGATTTTTGACTAGAACTCTAAAATTAAACAGCAACATTTTCTATAATCATTTAATCTGTATTTTTTTGAAATGAAAACAACGAAGTAACGAAATAAAACCATTCATCACCACTACTTATGACACTACATATTTGTGAGATTTCACTAGTATTTATTTGGAAAAGTTAGAGTCAAGTATTTTCTACCACTAACACATACACACAAAAGCACGGAGAAAATTGCAGTTATATATTATTTTTGGACCATGGGTTCAAACAAGCTATGGTTCCTTAAACTATCGATAAATTAAAAGTTTAGTCTCATATATTTCTCTGAAGAATTTATTGTTTCTTACCTATCAAATGATACAATCATTAAACTGTATTAGAATTTTAGCAAGACTACAATTTTATAAGGTGAAAGAATATGACTGAAAGAAGTAATGCTTTGTAACTTCTAGGCTAGCAACAATTCAGAATCAAGCTGACATTTCTGATTTTCTGTTTCTAATTTTGTTTTTCAGAATTCTTCTATATACAAACTTTTTTTTCTTCATTTTTATGAAGCATTTTCAGTAGTTTTCTCCTGTATTGTGGAGTCTAGTTTATCACACTGGACTATATTAAATTGAGATACCATATTTGAAATGCTTGTACCAGTTTTTCAATACTGGGTATAAGCCTTGCAATCAGCTATGTCTTTAGTAGTTCTTCTTCATACATACTTCCTAAAAAATGTCTTAGTTGAAATACTCCTTATACTTCTAACTTAGGAAATTATCCACAGACTGTTTTGTGGGTGCCTTATTAGATAACAGATAGGTAAACAAAAAATAATAGTAAAAGACATATTGATACATACTATTTTTGATTCTTCTTTTTTTTCCTTTTTAATTAGAGCTACATTATACAACTAGGTATGTCCCTGAAGCCTTTCCTTATGCTTCCTTAACAGTCATACTGTGGGAACCCTTTAGTGTAGGCCTTCCTCAACCAATTACTTTTTCCTTAATCTGTACTGCCCTTGTATGGTAAACATACCCTACTAATACCCTTAACATACCCTACTAATCCCTACTGTTCCTTTTTATATATATATATATATATATATATATATATATTTCTCTTCATTACTGCTGTTACCAATATTGATCATAGTTTCTGATCTACAAGAAATATATTGCCTCATATGATCAAGAATGAAGTTGATCTCTTTTAATCGCCTTGTCACAGTTGTGGTTCATAGTCATGATCCTGAGATCAGCCAATGAATGCAGATATTTCTCCTCTGTTTTTTCTAACATATGAGTTCTTGGCTTACAGCATATACTGATATTTATAGCCCCCAAGCAAGTGACCTTATACTGTTCAGTTAAAATTCATTGTCTTTCCTCAAAACCATGTAGTTCTTTCATTGTGATGCTCTTCCAACTTTGCGTCATCAACATGCCATGATCAGCAGTGAAATTATTAAACAAGACTGATTCAAAAGCTAATTTCTGAGAAACTTTGCTACTGGTTTCTGTCTACTGTGATTTTTCCATTTTTCATGCAGATAATATTTTGCACTCTTTATTTACTTACATCCAAAATTAATACCTTTATATTTTACCACTGAATAAATATATCTTCTGTACTTATTATGCAAGCTGACCTTTCAGATCTGACAGTGTAGGAACAAATCATTTTTAAAATGTAGATAACTGAAAAAGCCATTACTTTTTTGCCGCCTTTGTTATATGTGCAGTCAATTTATTTTTATCAACTATGAACATGATCTAGACATACACACTTTTATGCAAATATAATATTTTCAATTAAGTTATATAGCATTCTTACTGTTTAGTACTTACTAAGGAGTGTCACAAATGATGCCAGTACTCATGAAACAGATACATTACTAGAAGCTCATAGTTGTTCAGAAGCTGAGAAAAATTGTGAAGCTTTACTTGTTCTGTAGGCAGGCAAGAATAGTCATTATGAGAGAGAACCTGGTGCAGCTTGTTGGCTAGTGAAAAATGTCTCTTCTTAAGAAAGCTGAAGGGCTGAGTGCACACCAGTGGGACTTGAAAGAAAGCATCAAGAACATTGGCGACGCACAGTAAGGCCAAAATTAGCAATCTCTAGCAAACCTACAATGACTGGAGATGTAACAGAAAAGTACTACCCTCATGTTCTTCTTAAGGAAATTGTCCCATGAAAACCATATTTTTGTCTACAAGGTAATTTTTGATTCTTTTTCTTTAATTAATTTTTTAAATAATTTAAAAAAATAATTGTGCATTGTGTTCAATTTAAATACTGAGATGACCATGTAACCTCAAGAATGTCTAGTTCCAGTTTTTGTTTTATGCTTTGTCTTTTTTTTTGTTGAGTCAGAAGTAAACCAAGTTCAGTCAAATTGCTTTTTGTTTATTAGAATCTCTAACAGCCTCAAAGATAACTAATATAGATAACATCTGGTGAACTAATTCGACCCTGAAATTTTTGTATTTGTCTTAGCTGGAAGATCTGTGTATGATAGATTAAGAATCTTTGAAACTTGCCATTAGCTTTACCCTTTCAAGTGTTTGTATAAACTGCTTTATATTTTCCTGTTCTTTGAAAAATTTTAGCAAAAAAATGATTTGTAGTATTTAGGCGTGTAAACAAATTCCAGATAAGTCCTATAAGCTGTTTTGCAGTTGTTACTGTATCTACAGCAACTACCTGGTTGATCTCTTAATCACATTTCTTCATAATTTTTTCTTTAAAAATGCACTCTGAAACGTGATAACTACAGCTGATTTTCATATAATGTTGACCAAAATCAGTATTTTTCATTAAGAACTTTTCTGTATCATGTTTCATGACTACTAATCAAAACACAGGAAAAAAATGTAAGATAAGAATGTGTGTCTACATCTGTGCATAACTGATCATGTCTGACAGAAGCATTGATGATGTTAAACTTCCCAAGAGCAGGATATACTGACAGAGATGTGAAAAATGGAACAGTGTCTGCCTTATTCTCTGACTGAGATGTGAAGAAACACCAGACTTTTGAGATGAAGGTTACATATTTTCTTAATAAGTGATTGAAGGAGACAGATAATTTTAAACATAGTGATGAATATGCCTCCCTTTTTATCTTATGCTCTCTATGCTTCACTGAACTCACCTGAAGCTGTTTATACTCATTGTTTATAAATTGATATTCTTGCCTTTCTAAAAATCTGAGGTTTAATTCAAAAATAGTTACATTTGCATTAATTTTAAATGCAGCAGTTGATTTCTCTCTCTCCGTTTGTGTTGAAATAGATTCGAAGTTGGTTTAAAGCAAAAACGTAAGAAAAGCCAGGAACTTAGCCACATTTAGAAGAAGAATTAGTAGCATTAAGATTGAGAGGCTGGTCTGTGCAAGGTAAAGCCATTTGGAGTGTAGATTCCAGCACTTCAGCCTCCTTCTTGACTTCAGGATAGGGGAAAATCACTTTAAGTTTTAGAGAGCAAAGGTGAGAATGGGCTTCCTTTATCTTTGTTGTATACCATGTAAATGTCTAGTCTCTGCATAGCATCAGCAGAGGCAAATTACACAGAACAATTAATATCATCTTTAGGTGTGTGCATAAAATAAGTCAAGTGAATTGTGACAGAAGTGCTTATTTCTCAACGTGGATTATAGAAAGATCACAGAGTGACAAATTCACATGACAGCATCTGTATTTTAGCTGTCCACATACAAGGGAAGGGAACAAATCCTTTTATTGACCTATCTGTGATTGAACTGTATACAGTATGTTCTTTAAAAAGAACATGCACTTTTTTATGTACCTTGAAAATGTGAAGTCAGAAAGTTTTTTGAAGTTTTTATGTGTCAATGGATCTGACAAAGTACTGCACAACTGGTAGGTAGCTTTCTGGCATTTTTTGATTTAAGCAGTTTTTATTGCTCTCTCTTTACTTCTGGCTCCCAAACATAAAACTTGTTTCTTCGTTATTTCAGTACTTGGAACTGCAGTCATTCTTCCTTTCATTCAGAATAATTCATTCTTTCTTTCATTCAAGATAATTCATTTAGAATGATGTCATCTGACAGACAGTTACTGGTTTGTTTTGGGGGTCTTTTTGTTTGTTTATTTTTCAGAATTATTAATATTTTGTTGAGTAACTTGAAAATTTATTTTTTGATGGATTATCTTAAAAAAGTAGTAGAAGTTTTACAAGATATATAGATGAAATTTCTGAGGTCAATAAAATGTATATATTTCAAGAGACTCTCCATAGCTTTGAGATGGTCTCTAGGTGTTGAGCAGTAGGATGAATACCACTTCAAGATAAAAACTTAGTGGTTGTAAGAATAGTTTAAATATATAAATTCTACCATTACTGGTCATTAAGGAAAAGAAATAGCTAAATGTTCTATTCTCTAAGCTCTCCTTTGAAAAGAAGACTCTTCTAAGAGGTTGAAAAAGTAGCTTAAAAATGGTTAACAGCTTAAGTTACCTCAGACAGTGATAATCAGTCTTTAGATCTCAGACAGTGTCATCAGTAATGTTTTCTTCAAGTCAGTCTGTTTTGTGGCAGAATAATTCAAATACATAGCATTCTTTCTCGTTATCCGTAACTGTTCTTTATTTCCATATAGCTCACAGGAAAACTTACAGTTTGACCTTACTTACTCTTTCTATGAACTCATGAAAAACACTGTAAATACGGCAGAGTGCTTCAAAAAAAAGAGAAGGCAAACAAGTCATCCAAGTTCAAAGGTCTAAGTCGTGCTGTTGTTCAATGGTTTTTGTTATTTCCTTTTTTATAAGGAAGAATATTTTCACAGTGAGAGCGGTGAAACATTTGAATAGGTTTTTCAGAGAAGTTATGGATGCCTCATCATTGGAAAGATTCCAAGTCAGGTTCACCAGGGTTTGAGCAGCGTGGTCTAGTGGATGGTGTCCCTGTCTCTGGCAGAGGGATTGTACTTGATGACCTTTAAGGTCAGCAACCATTCTATGATTCTGTGATACTGCTCAGTGGTTTTCTTTGGCTAAAGTCATTCATCAGTATGTATCACTGCCTGTCTGCATATATGCAGTGTAAATCTCTCATATGATACTATCTGTCCTACTATGTAGTAAGATTATTTTAGCTGTTTCTGAAACTTCTAAGTATTGTGGAAAGTATAGATCGCTATTTGAGTTACATTATCCTTTTAAGATACAGAAATGGAATTGAAGGTGTCCCTGCTAACTATTAGTGGTTCTGAAAACTGATTGGTTTAGTGGAGATGAGTTTAAAGCTGTGAGTGAAAATATACTTGAGGAAGAAATGCCCGTAGTGGAAATTCTGTAGATTTCTACTTTTGAGGGGGATGTGTGGATGAACAGAAAAAAAATCATGCTGGTGAATGGAGAATCTCAATACTACTTTTTGCTCTCTGAATATTTTTTTTAAAATGCTATGTTAGTTGATACTACTTTCATGAAATTGCTTTTCTTCTGCACTGTGTGTTGTGCTATGTTTGAAGTCCGTATGGGAACTTCAGTTCATTAACTGCACTGTAGCTGTTGTTCAATCCATTCTAACTAAATTCATTCAAATATTTAGGACTGTTGGTTCTGGTGGTTGTTGCTGCACTCAGTTCTGACTCATGCATGTGAAATTTAGAGGTTTAAGTAGTTCCTATGTCTGTAGTTTGTATAATACCTTTGTAGCCTAAGAGGATACAGTTTAATACTCTTAGGGACTTTTTGGGCCCCTTATGTTTCTTACTGTCTTCCCTTGTTAAGATTTCTCTGGAGATAGGCAGCTTCTGCTTAGAGAACAGAGTGTGGTAATTGTTGACATTCAGTAGGCAGGCGTGATGAAACCTTCAGCTCTATACAGGGCACTTCATCAGAGTATCATGTGACAAATAAGTTTCCTCTGTCGGTGATTAATATAATCAGACTCGCTTCTCATTTTAAAATTCAAGCACTTATCAATACTTCTGACCTAGATTTTGAATGTTTAAAGTAACAGAATAGGGAAAGCTGTCCAGAAATTAAGAATAAAAATGAGTTCCTATTTTCCATGTTTGGAAATTAGAATTACGATCATTGCTCTAAGTTGCTTGTGCTTTGTATGAGTCATCAGTGCCAGAGTTTTCCCACAGTCTATTTAACTGCTGTGGTTTTAGGCAGACAGAGAAAGAGGTCATTTGTCTTTTCGAGACTGTTTTGGATATTTCCAAGCACCCGGCTTAAAGCTTGTTGTTTTAGCAATAATGTTAATCATATAACATGATTCCATGGAGAGTGCTTATCATATCATGTTGCATAAATGCGCAAACATGGCACCTGCATGTACTCATCTCATGTATTATATAGTGACATGCAGAAGCATAGCCTTCCATTTCTACAGCTGCAACTAAGAAGTTCCTAGTTGAATTTAAATTGACTCAGTAGAAAGAAGCATTTCTTTTTAGAAAGAGAAGAAACTGATTTTACTAACTGTGAAACGATGCTTCATTGTGTGTTTCAGAATTTAGTTGTGATATGTTAATATCTGAATAGCTACTTCATAGTTGCAACATAGTCTGACATTAGATGTTATTCTTAAAGAGTTCCAGTCATATGTGGTTTTCTTATTCTTTGGAAAAAAAAAACAACCTGGACCTGAGGATAGTTTCACATATGAGCTGACATCCTTTATCCCAGTAGCCCAGTTACCTGAAGTCTAAGTCATTGTGGGATCAAAATTGCCTGTGTTTATGCATATTGACATAAACATCTAATAACAAATGATTTTCATTATAATGGTCTCCTTTCTTCTTTTTTTTTTTTTTAAATCTCCTGTCTATTTTCAGTGAAGCTCCCTCATTTTGTAAGTAATTACTGCTATTGAGTAAATGTTGTTTTCTAGTAATATATAACAAAGAATTATATCAGCATGTAGTTTGATTTCCTGTTTCATTTCCATTTAGTTGAAACTACAGTAGTATAAAGACAGCAAAAATGTTTATGAAGACAGAAAAGAAAGGGTGGCTGAGGTGGAGGTACCTATGGTTTAGCACTTTTGCAAAGCATGTTCAAAAACAATTCTGAGGCAAGATGCTCTTAGTCAGCCTTGGCTCTTTAAGCTACAAAGGCAGCTTAAGGGATGTCATTTTTATTTTTTTCATTTAAATATAAGACTTTTAAATATCTCTCTATATAAAAGACATTATATGTTTTTAGATTCGCCATGAGTTTAGGGTCATGTTGTAGTTTAAGTCTGGCAGGCAGCTCAGCACCATGCAGCCACTTGCTCACTCTCCCTGAGTGTGTTGAGGGATAGAATTATAATGATAAAAGTGCAAGAACTCATGGTTGAGATAATAACACTGCTGGTTCAAGGTCAACCTGTCGTCCACCAGGACACCCAGATCCCTCTCTAAAGAGCTCCTCTCCAGCAGGTCATCCCCCAGCCTGTACTGGTGCATGCAGTTATTCCTCCCTAGGTGCAAGACTCCACACTTGCTTTTGTTAAATTTCATCCAGTTTTTGACTGCCCAGCTCTCCAGCCTGTCCAGGTCTTGCTGAATGGCAGCACAGCCTTCAGGCGTGTCAGACAATCCTCCCAACTTCATATCATCATCAGACTTGCTGATGGTGGCCACTATCCTCTCATCAAGGTCATTGATGAAGATGTTGAAGAAGACTGGACCCAGCACGGACCCCTGGGGGACACCGCTGGTTACAGTCCTCCAACCAGATTCTGGACCACCAACAGCAACCCTCTGCGCTCTTCCAGTCAGCCAGTTCTCAACCCTCTGTCCACTCGTCTATCCCACACTTCCTTAGCTTTGTTATGAGGATGTCATGGGAGACAGTATCAAATGCCTTGCTGAAATCAAGGCAGACTACATCCACTGCCAGCTTTCTGACAGCTTCCTGTGACAGCTTTCATAGAATCACAGAATCACGAAGGTTGGAAAAGATTGCTAACATCAACCAGTCCAACTGTCCACCTACCACCAGTATTTCCCCATTAAACCATCTAAATGTTTCTTGGACACCTCCAGGGACAGTGACTCCACCACCTGCAGCCATGCAGCCTGTGCCAGCATGTGACCACTCCTACAGAGAGGAAATTTTTCCTAATGTCCAACCTGAGCCTCTCCTAGTGCAACTTGAGGCCATTCTGTAGTCCTATCACTAGTTAGAAAGGAGAAGAGACCAACTTCCACTTTACCACAGCCTCCATTCAGGTAGTTGTAGAGAGCAAGAATGTCTCCAAGTTTTGTCTTCTCCAGACTAAACAATCTCAGTTCCACCAGCTACCCCTCATATGATGTGCTCCATGCCTGTAACCAGCTTCGTTGCTCTTCTCTGGACATGCTCCAGGGCCTCAGTGTCTTTCTTGTAGTGAGGGAGCCAAAACTGAACAAAGTACGTGAAGTGTAGCCTCATCAGAACTGAGTACAGGAGGACGATTACCTCCCTACTCCTGCTGGCAGCATTATTTCTGATACAAGCCAGGATGCCATTGGCCTTCTTCCCCCCCCCCCCCCCCTTTGGCACACTGCTGGCTGATGTTCAGCCGAGCTTCAGCCAACAACCCCAGGTCCGTTTCTTCCACACAGTCTTTCAGCCACTCTGTCCCAAGCCTGTAGCATTGCCTGGGGTTGCTGTGGCAAAAACACAGGATCCAGCAAGTTGGTCTTGTTGAACTTCATCCCACTGGCATCAACCCAGCGATCCAGACTGTCCAGATCCCTCTGTAGGGCCTTCCTACCCTCAGGCATACTGACACTTTCTCACTTTTCAGAGTAAAGCAAAAACCATGCATGCAAACAAAATAAAGCAAGGAATTAATTCACTGATTCCCATCAGCAAGCAGATGTTTGTCCACTCTCAGGAAAGCATGTCCCATCACTTAGAACAGTTTCTTGTGAAGGCACATGCCATCACTCTGATCATCCTTCTCTTTTTCCTTCTTTACCTCAACTTGTATTGCTGAGCATGATGTCATATGGTATGGAATATCCCTTTGGCCCAGCTCCTTGTGCACCTCCAGCCTCCTAGCTGGCATAAGTATGGCTCAATGTGATCCCTGCTCTACAACAGCTAAAACATCAGTGTGTTATCAACGTTTTCATCAGAAATCCTTTACCCAGTATCATACAAGCCTCTTCAAAAAATATTAATTCTATCCCAGCCAAAACCACGTCACGTCATGATTTAGTTTTCATTCTGAGTCTTGTATGTGGGAAAATGGAGTTCTTAATTCTTTTCATGTATTTTTGCATGCACCTTGATATGGTGGAATGAAAGAATATTTTACAGATGCAGTTGATTTCTGTTTAGAAACACGATCCTAGTTTTTTAAGGTTTATGTGAGTATGTGGAGATGTATTCTACTGGTATTTGTAATTTTAGTTAAGGTAATCACTCTGTGAATGATAGCTTCACTTGCGCTGTAATTACACCTGTGTAAATGGATTCCTTCAAAAGGAAAATGGATTGCATAATCCCTGAAAAAGTTTTCAGCTTTGGATATGTTTATGAAAATTTGGAGGATTAGAATTTTATAGAAGTTGTACCAAATAAATAGCAGTGTGTTACGTGACATTTGAAACAAAGGAGTCTCATGTTTCTCAAATTCCACCTTTTTAATTATTTAAAGCATGTAGAGTTTTTGCAAGGAAATGATAATGTTTTGGTGAGGTTACAGGAACTCCCATGAAATGCATTTTCAATCCTAACTTGTTTAAATAAAGATTTTATCTGAAAATTTCATAGGTGTTTGAACCAGCTCCAGCATTTAAATCTCATTGGCACTGGATTGGCATCCACAGGAGGGGTTTTGTGCTTCTGCAGGTATTATCAGAACAGAACTTCTGTCTTGCAGACATTCATGAGCTAATGAAAAGGAAGGAAGAAGGTGTTATATCTACACAGATTTGAAAATAATTAACAGGAATGGAGAAAGGGAAAGCTTTTAATTATGTTAGCAGTTGAGGTGCCTATGTTTCTGAGTCTAGCATTTTATGTGTACCCTAAAGAGATGATGATGTTCTTTATTGCTCTGTCTGGGTGGTTCAAGAGGAACAGTTTCCTCTTTTCCATATAGTTGCTGCTACATACACCCTCCCCATCTTGTTTCCTCATTTTTATGAATAAACTGGGGGGAAAGAAAGTGGCAAATAAGTTCAAGTAGACTGAAGAGACATGAGACTAATGTTAATAAACTTTTTTCTAACCACGTATTCCTACAGATTCCTATTTGTATTTTTCCATACTGCTCTTGTTAATGAGAAATGGCCCCTCTTCATGCCTTCAGAGCTATATACCTTGTTTCTGATGCATGTTTTTTAAGTCTTTGCTGTAATCACGGAGGTAGGTAGGCTAATTGTATGGCTAGACCTTCTTCTCTTCTCCAGATATCAAAAGAAGGCTGATAGAGGCTTTTCCTCAGTCTAAAAATGATACAGTCTTGTATTTTCAGATGTACATTTAAATGAACAGGTAAAAATGTTGACAAACATGAAATTTGAAAAACAGGCGACTCAGAATAATATCAAATGTCTATCTTTTTATTCTGTTGCCCTCATTCTAATATCCTGAATTCAAACATTTGATCTGTGAATATAGAGAAATTAAAAAACTCTGAGAGGTTTAGCTTGATGGAATGCAAACTCCATTATTATTTGGAACTGCGTTCGGTCCAGGACAGACCTGTTTATCTTCTATTTTTTTTCTGGAATGTACTTTTTCAAATGAGCTACTTGTAACAGGGATAAACCAGTCATGAAGGTGCAGTAAGTTCATATGGCCTAGATTTAAAATTAAAAAGAGAAAGTTAATATAGGCAGTTCTAAAGATGATTAAGTGTTGGAGTTTTCAGTCTGAGAGAGTTTGAATAGTCATTACACTGTAGTCATCTATTATGGTCGTTTATTGCTGCTCATGTAAAAAATCTCCAGCAAACAGATAATTGAATTTAGGATTGTTAGATGAAACATAACATTTTTAGATGTAACATAAATATGGTCACTTGTAAGGTCTGTTGGTAATTTTATGAAGCGACCCCCATTTGACCCTAGAGCCAAGACTCTGCCCCTTGGGTGATGTTTTGTACTGGACTGAGTTTCAAGAAGTCACATCTTCCTTCTGACTGCCTTTCATTTCAGCACAAATGTACTGAGGTAGGCAGTTGCTTTACAAAGCTTTAAATAGAAAAACTGAACAGGTGTTTTGGGTTCAGGAAATAAAAAAAGCTATATTATTGTAGACAGGGAAAATTCTTTTCTCATTACACACTACTTGGATAGAATTAAGCAGACAGCTCATGCTGAGAAATTTGAAACTCAGAGAATACAACAGTTAAAAAGGCAGACAATAAATGCGGTAGTAATTCAGGGATGGACCTAAACAGTCTACAGTAGAGCGGCTAGCTCAAAATAAACAAACCAAAACAACAGCAAAAAAGCCACCCTGTTATGTTATCTTTGACAATGGAAATCTATTTTCTAAACCAAGCATAATGATGACTTCATTTCTCTGATTAAAGTTAGTCATCTGTTTATTTTTCCAGGGTTAGTTAACTTTATTCGCATGGGATTATGTTAGCAATTATGTTTAGAATGAAATCTCTCTTCATTTTTAAACAGATTTGAGGGAAGAGAGAAGAGAAAAAATATTTATTTGCCACTCAGTAATCCAGTCCAAATGTTCAACAGTCCCTCTGTGATGAGAGGCAGCATATGACTTTTAAGCTAGACTTGGTGCTGAACACATTTGAACAATAAAACCTTAGATCACTAATATTTGAAGTATTTATTTCTAATTTGCTCACCATCTGCTCCAAGATTCTTTGGTTTATATTACACACATTTAAAGGCTCCAATACTTTTCATGCTGAAATAAAATAAAAATCTATTAGCTTGGTTTGGGAAGTAGCACAGCAAAGTGTTACTGTACGTTCTGAGAAGTTCAGAAATATTTGGAATTGGTTTAATTTTTCTTGCTTTGTAGCTCCCTATTTTTTAAACATAATGTTTCTTGAAAAAAAAAACAAAACAAGTTTTGATATCTTTATGCTATTTTTTACTTGATAATTAACATTTTAAAATGAGCCTGTAAATTACACAGAGCCTTAAGAGTAATTTTAGACATTGCTGATACATACATATATTTTAATTTAGAAACTCCTAGACATGAATGAGTTTTATGCATTAAATTCAGCACCTGATCACATGCAGTTTGGAAAGTAGCCAGTGACTGGGCTAGCAAAAAACTGCTACTTCCTAGTTGTGCCGCTGAAATTAAGATTAAGTCCCTGGAGAAGAGAATTGAATTAACACAGCACATTTTCTATACAGCAAAAACAAACTTATCTGTAACACTACTTTGCCCAGAACTTTATAACTGCAGTCAGGCACACACCGTAATGGCTGTAAATAAGATGATTTTTCCCATTAAACATTTGTTGTCTCCTTGTAATTATAATTTAATGTTAATTTTTAATGTTTTAGTTATGTGCACAATACCACTATAACAGAAATATTCGAACTTAGTAGAGAGAAACATTCTGTTTAGAGATTTATATTTTTTTTCTAATTGTTTAGTGTTTTTTTAAGCTCAGCTGAGCAAATTAATGATGTTAAACAAACAAAAAAGCTGAAAATACTAATCATTTTGTTTTAACTCTGATGTGTGCATTATGGACTTATATAAAGAAAACATTCATGCTATATCATTAGCAAACAAATAATAATCAGTCAGACATGAAGTATTATTAGAAGACAAGGCGATTTTATGATGAAGACAGGAGAAATAATAGAAATTTGCAGAAGGGCTGTTGTTGTATCTTGTAAGGAATATCTAGAAAATTAGATTAATCAAGGAGCAGGCATTTGGAAGAAAGTTTGTGTGAATGCCTGACAGTCTTGCTCTTTCCCTCATTTCAAATGTTGGCAGGGTAGCATGCAGCTCCAAGGGAAATGTGCTCCTTTCATACTTGAGTAATTGATGAATTGTATGCAATATGCAAATGAGAATCCATAAATCTTATGAATGACAGCTTAATTTATGTGAGCCTTAATGAATGCAGGATTAGATTTTAATTAAATATCCTCAAAGGCACCCTGAGTAGTAGTTTTTTTAGGCCTTGTTTTTTTTTTGAAGACTTGTTTCACATGCAGTGCATTTTCTGAAGAAGAAAATCAGGCAAAGAACTTAGTGGAAATATTCTTATGTCTTAATGATAAGCATTGTTCTATTTTGTGAAGCAAACAGTACTCCAGCTGATAATAAGCATTTAACAAAATATCTACAGATCTTTTTTGTACTTCCTACACAATTTCCCAAATTTGATTACCTTTAATTGCTGCTGGCTTCTGATATTGTATGCTATTTTTAATTACAGGAAAAGTTATTAAAACTTTTCCAGAAATAAACAGTATCTGCAGAAGAGTTCATTAAAGTATGATTGACTATATGAATGTTTTAAATGTTAGATCTAATTCCACTAAAATAAGGTGTTCCCACCCCATTTTGAAAATTGCATCTCTAGACAATACATAATGAGATAAAATGGTAAATAACACAGACGGTTGTAAATAACATTTAGCAAGCATAATTGTAAGATAAAAGTGTTTGGCAACAGTACTTGCTTTTCCCAGCTGACTTTGGAATTAGGGGACCAGTCCTGTTCTTCTTGCACCTTTTTTAGGTTGGCGTGACACTACCAAGAGTGTTACTAAAATCTGTGCAGATTTCAGAAATTCAGCCATAGGAGGTGCACAAGATGTTTCTCTTTGGCTTTATTTCAGTGGATCGGTTTGCCTGCTTTATTTGGTAGTGCCCATATGGTTGAACCACCAGTCGCTACAGGTAAATTTTCAACTGTACTGTATGTAATAGTACCTTGATAAGGGTAAAGGAAAGTGCAGCCATTTTCTGCCAAAATCTCATCTCTTTTTGCGGTATTACTTACACCAGTACTGTGTTCTATCAGCTGTCAAAATTGTCTCTTTCAAAACAAAAAAACACCTACCAAACAAACGAAAAGTCTTCTCAGTTGATAACTGTAATCTTCATAATATTTAACAACTTCAAAAAATACAGAAACTCATCCTTCCGTCTTCTCCTTCCAACTACAGCAGCTTAACAGTAACTGACTTCCTGACTAAGCAGTGAAGATTCTTCCTCTTCAGTTTCATGTGGTTGCTGGTCTTCAAGGCTTTTGTCCACATTCCAGCTGCACTAATGGCAACTGGGGTGTTAATGCTGTTTCTTATTGCTAAGTAGTTACAAGGACAGGTAAGGAAGGATCAGACTTTTCTGGTTCAGTAATGTGGAAGTCACCCACACACCCTCACCTCCAAGATGATCCTCTTTGGGTCATCTACCCACAGATGTGGAGATCCTGTGAGAGAAGTGGACTTTGCCTCAGTATGGCAGTGCTTACTTCCTCTGAATGCTCCTGCTTAGCTGGAACATAAATAAAAAGCTAAACAAGACTGTCAGTAAAGGAAGATGTAGCATGGTTTAACAAAACGAGTCCCAAGAGCCGAGTGGCATTCTGGCTTAAAGGGAAGTCAGGTATGAAATATCTGAATGGTTAACACAAAGGTGTAACCACCTGCTTAAAATTCCACTGACGTCAGTGGAAGAGTGGCAAAAAAGATATTTAAAAAGGGTTCTAGAAAGTGTTCAGAGAACTACAGAGCAGGAAGTCTGGTTCTTTATTTCAGATATAAGTAGAAAGAATAATATTATTGGGCATTAGATGAATCTGATAAAACTGGGGAAGAGTTAACACTATTTTTGTTGATGGAAATTATGTCTCACAAATCAATTAGCTTTTCCTAAAAGAATTAATATGCAAGGAGAAGTTATCCAGTTGATAACACTTACTTTGGATCCTAAAAAGGTTCTTAACATGATTCTTCAGCAGGGTGGTTATGCTGCCATGGCTCATTTTGAAAACAACTGCCTTAAATGTAAGAAAAAAATTCTAAATTTAATTTATCTTATTTACTGTCTGAGAAAGATCACTGTTGAAGTCCCATGAATGTGTGTGAAAATGCATTTTTATCTTCATAAACAATCTGATAACAAAAGGAAGAGATAGTATATTAATAATTAAACTTGTAAGAAACTTTCTGACTAGAAAAGAGATCACTGGGAACGAGAAGCAGAGAATGAAAGGGAGAAAGACTAAGATAAAAGTCTGTAAAACTGGAATGGAGTAAGAAGGTCAAAAGGGAGCATTCTTCTAAGAAGAGAACTAGAAGTCATCAAATGAAACTAACAGATGGTAGATTTAATAAAACAAAAGTCACTGCTTCACACCAATCCTAGTTAAGTTGCCAGATATACTGCCACAGGACATTGTAGTTGCCAACTACTGATACAGGTTCAAGAAAGGATAATAAAAATTCAGGTTAGAAAAATCCATAAAAAATACTGAAGCACAACTGAGAAAGTACCCGTAAATTCCTAGGGTGCAAATTACTGAAGGCTGGGCACATACCCTCATAATGTGTATCACTATATGTTTTTACTTTTCTGAAAATTTTTAATAGGTACCTGGTACTTTTTTCCATCAGAAACATGGTTCATGGATAAACAGATCTTTTCTCTTGAGTATCAATGTCCTTAGGTTAACCTCATATGTGTTACAGCCCTTGTGTATCCCTTTAGACATACACAGGGATATAAAAAGAAGTCACGGAGCATTTGTAATTGTGAGTGCACTCTCAAAATTCTGACAGGCAGATGAAATCTCAAATTCTTCAGTGTGGAAAAGGAAAGAAGAGGTGTGACTGGCATGAAGATCAGTGTATTTGGAAAGAATATATTGTTTGACCACTATCCAAATATAGATGATTCCTGTCTGTAATTATCAAGTTGCAGTTAACAGGTCTGGAAAATGCATGAGTAGGAAGTTTGAATGGATGTTTGATGCCAAATTGGGTGAGATGATATATGTATTTTTGGATGTTAGAAGAAAAAGAAAGAAAGGAGGAAAATGAGCAAGAGGTAAAAGTGATTTTCATTTCTATTCAATTCTCTCATCCTCTTCTACTAAAATGGAACCAAGATATGTGTCCTTTTCAGAACTGGAAGTAATTTACAATACTTTTGTGTTTTAAAGACAGGTGTCAGAATAAATCTTTTTTCAATTATTTCATCTGAATGCTGACATATTCTTTTTACAAACTTCAAATGGTGACTGTGTCAACAAAAGGATGTATGAATCTTTTTCCTTCTTCTCCATGAAGAACTTTTATAAGGTGATCCAAGTAATGACCTCATATGGGTAATAGTTAATTAGTTCATGAACTAGCAAAAGTGGGGGAAAGGAAGATCCTGAAGCTGTACTCACAGAAAAGAGCTAGGTAGAGGGTGTGCATTTGATTCAGCAATGTCATTGTTAGCCTGAATGAGCTATTTTGGACATGTCTGTTTATAATATAGACGTTCATAATATCACTTCATCTGGGCTTACAAATGAACTTCGAGCGATTAGTTATTGTTGTTTGCCTAGAGACTGCATTCTAGCTAGTAAATTTTTGTATGAAGCACAGGAGATAGAGTGCACTGAAAAATAAAGTTTCAACTTTTATATTGAGTTTGTTAACACAGACTTAGATTGCTATTAATTGTGAATACATACAAAGTAGAGAAATTGGAAGCAAATAACGTAGCTGAGCTCCTCTAGGCTCTAATTTCTTCCTGTATATAGATATATATCTCCTCATTTATGTATCTACATTTTTATTTCTCTCTCTCTCTTCCATCCATCCATCCATCCATCTATCTATCTATCTATCTATCTATCTATCTATCTATCTATCTATCTATCTGTCTGTCTGTCTGTCTGTCTATCTATCTATCTATCTATCTATCTATCTATCTATCTATCTATCTATCTAATCTATAACTACACTTTTTCCTAAGGAAGTTACTGAGATTCATATAGGAACTTTTAACCTGGAGGTCAAATAAATGCATATATTGCACTTGTAGTTTGTTTCTTGTACACAAATTATACTTACATATTCTTTCTGAGTATGAATATTCACACTGAATGTAGAAGAATGAATGAAAGCAAAAGAAAAGACAGAGTCTTTGAATCCATAATTATGATCTCCAAATAGGGTTCCATAAGGTAAAATATCTCTGTAATCATATTTAACAAACTATAATTCTCATCTCATCTGTATGGTACAATTTGCATCAGGGTCACAACTTACAATACAGTCTTGTCAAGACCTTCACAAAGTTTGTAACAAATTAAGTGGAATTTTTTATAGATTATCTGCAAAGCATGAATTTCATGTTGTGAGAAGAAGTTTAATATATCTGCTGTAATTCTGATAGGTAATTATATGATCTCCTTGAAAAGGACATTTTTACAGATCTCGATTTGGCTTTCACCATTTATGAATTTGAATTGGCGTCTTCAGCATGCCAATTCCACATGAGTAGATTCATTCCACAAACTGAGTTTAAATGGCTGCATATATACTCCGAAGCTCCCCGGGGTGGGGGTTTGCACAAGCATCCCATTGTTAGCCCAGTATGGTTTTGAAAAGAAGCTAGTTTTAGCTATGGTGTGACATTTGACCTTCCAACCAAGGAAGGAAAAATGGTCTAGTTTATTTATCAGTACAGTCAAAATGAGGTCAGTTCACACTCAAATTAGCTTTCAGACAACTGGAATTATGGGAGAAAAATTTTCTTACTCCAGTTTGCAGGAAGTAAGGAATCACAGTTTCTCCAGGCTCACAACAGAAAAACTCTACTAAGTCTTTACCACCTGGACAAATTTACACAGCAGGAACAAATAGCAACCCACTCCTCATGTATTTTCTTTCAAGAGCTATTCTCTATCTAAAGAAATAAACAGTTGGTGAACTTTTTTTTTTTTTTTCTCTCAAGCAGAAATTAAACTTCCATCTTGTCAATAGGGAAATATCACAGAGAAAAAGCCTTAGAACTGAGTGAAATAAGTCAGCAGTGAAAATGAGTTGCAGTTGAGATAATGGGAAAGATTCTGGGCTGACAAGAGTAGAGCCAGTAGGTCAAGATGACCAATTCCTCCCCTCTTTTCAGGACTGGATGGACCACATCTGGAATGCTGAGTTCAGTTTTGGGCTCCCTACATGCACTTACTGGAGTGGATGCACCATACAGTGCTGAAAATACTGAAGGACCCTGAGCAAATTTAATGCAGTCTATGTAGTCACCCTTTCTCAAGTGCATAACAAGTTACACAACTTTTCATGAGCACCTGTTTGTCCCTTCAGTCCACAAGCACATATTTGATGAAAATTAGGGAAAAAGCTGGTGTTCGTGCACAGGCTCATTAACTAAGCGGCTCACTGACTACAGACATGACACATACCTGGTGTAGGGAACCTGCTTTGGCAGGGGGGTTGGACTCGATGATCTCTTGAGGTCCCTTCCAACACCTATGATTCTATGATTTTGTGACGTACTACATTTATAGCCTTGAAGGTACTTAGTCAATGGAGATACTCATATGAGTAAAAGTGGAATTACTGCATCTTACTCTACATTGAATATGTAACAAATTGGTGCCAAATGTAATCAGAACAACTAGAGGACAAACACATCTATAAAAAGAAATCTGCTTGTGAACCTGATTTTTATTTCCTTTAGATTTCCAATCAACAGTAATATAAACTAAATTCATACTGCAAGAGAAGTAGATCTCAATAACAAAACCAAACCCCTTGGTCTTGTGAAAATTGTCAACAAAAATCTTCTCTTGAACCAATTCTCTTCTAGCAATTTCAGGTGTTGGGTTAAATATAGACTGGTACTTTTGCTGTGGTCAGTTGCAGCACTGAATTGAAAGGTTCGTGAAGGCTTGATAATGTGGCTTTGTGTTCAGTAACACTGAGACAAATGGCGTAGGTGGTAGGTCAGAAAGTTTGAAACATTTGTTGAGTAATCAAAATGTAATAATTATACATGCAGTTTGGTGTTTTTAACAGCTCTTAACTTGTCTGGATTATATAGGACTTGGTTGGCACCCAGTAGGCTTGGCAACAGCTCTGAAAGGTATGAGTCATGGGAATAGTTGGCAGATCCCAAAGATAGTGGTACATATCTGAGCAGAAGAAAGTTCTTGACCTCTTTCAAACAAAGCAGAAGGAGTGTAAAGATCAAAAGTTTGCTAACAGTTTTGCTTCCTTTCTAAATTTAGGTATATTTGCAGTTGCAAGACATCGTGGATTGTGATTTACTAAGATAACTCTTGTTCTGCGATGTCAGTATCAAAATTTTATTTTTGAATTCACTTTAAATGGAAGATTTATAACTTTACTGCAGAGCAGACTGATGCTGCATAGTCTGGAACTGCCACTGTCAAAAGACAGCAATTTTTTCTCACCATACTGCTGCTGCTGTAGGCAATATAGGGATACCTGCTATGATTCACTTATAAAATTTATGAAGCCTTGGAAGGTATCTATTCAGAGATACCTACAAATAGTGTTACAGTGACATGTAACAGTATTTCAGTCTTCTAGTAATTGAACAGAAGAAATTTAAAAGAAAATCTGTATCCAGAACACTTCGATGAAAAATTAAAACGTAGTACTGCTTACCTCAACTATTCCTAATTGTTACATACTTAACTACTTTCTAAATTCCTCTCTCTCAAGTACTGGGTCAGAGGCTTCTTTCAACCTACTGCCATGTTAATGAACTCATTAAGAATTTGATATGAGATTTATACACTGTTTTTTTACAGTCATTGCCTCACAACGAGAAGTGAAAATACAGAGTAGTAGAAAGACAGAGGTTTTTTATTTTGTATCCACATGACAGGCTGTGATCAGCCAGATTTTGTATAAAATTTTGAATTCAAATATTTACACCATGGAGAAAGAGTTTGATTTCAGAATTTTGGAAAAGCACATTTATTACCAGAATTAGTGAAACAAATGCTTCCATTTGTAGTCTGTCAGTACTAAGGCTTTAACGGACTGAACTACAGATGTGCTTTTTTATCTTCCCTTCTGATAGTCAAGTTGATACATTAGAGAAAGCTATCTTATGCAAATATAAATGAAGATATTGTGTCTTTAGTTTTTAAATAGAAAACTTTCTGGTTAATGAGAACTTTATTGTAGAATTATTGGTATAAAACAGCTCACTCCGGTCCATTTAATCAGTTCACCCATGATAACCTAACTTTTTTTTTTCATGACTTTTCTTAATTATTTTGAAAAATGTATCAAGAATGCATTTGGTGCTTTGCATATGTGGTGCTTTTTATATATACTACAAAATGCTGACAGCGTAATGATAAATTTGCTCCTGGCACTGGAGGACTGTATCTTGAGGTGACTTTTCTTTAGTTCTTTATTCACATAATGCCATTAGTATTGTTTATTACAATGTAGAATATTTATAACAGGAAACATCTGTGGAACAGTAATAACGAATAGTTTTCATAAAGCAGTTTTACATTATCCTTCTACAAGTATCTGATAACAGTCACATTTATCTGGGTGTAGGAACGTTCTGACAGGTGTAAGGGATAACTGATTGATATAAACTCACTACTGCATGAAAATGAACCTTTTGATAAAGACATCTTAGTTAGAACTGATAAGTAAAGTACAGAGAACATAACTGTCTGCTATTATGTATCATTTTATTACCTTTATGTTGATCTTGATCTTTTAAATGGATAGTAAAGCATTGACAAAAGATGACTGAATATAGACATTTGTATAATGTACCTTTAGCAGCAGCATAATCTTTAGATCAAGGACAACTTAACAGGCAAAGGGCTCATAATTCATTAAAATAGAGACACTATCTACTCCATAACATGAAAAACTTAAACAATGCAGTATTCTAAGGATTCAAAATTAATACTTTATCAATTTCTTTAAAATAAAAGTGCGTTCAGATTTGATGGATTGAGACACCGATGAAAGTGTTAGCTAAAAATTAAAGAGTTAAGAAATTTATTTCCTGTTTTATCAGTTCCCAGAGCTTTATGGACATATCCGTGTTAACTTCTCTGTGATATTAAGTTTTGAGCAGATGGATGCCATGAAAATTACTACTTCACCTAGTAAGACAGAAATAAAAGTATTACAGGATAGAAATAAAAGTATTTCTCCAGTTAAGAGCTTTCTGTGAACATCTTCTGTCTCTAAGTATTCTGGTATTTTAAAGATAAAAACAAATGAAACTCTATGATGAAATACTTCAGAATCTAGAGACTTGTGGTTCTGCAGTAGCATATCCTATCAGCATGTCATAAAAGTTGTTGAATAAATATTAAAAACTTTAAGATTTTGACATGTTAATTTAATTTAAATTAGAATTGGTGTCAGTAAAAATAGCTAAGAAAATATAAACTATTTATGAACATACAATATACTTAAGCATAAATAAAGTAGGTAGACACCCATGTAATTTAATTGATTCTTAGATGTTATTTCAAAACATTTTAGTAAATATATTTATCCAGAAAACATTAATTCATGCTTTTTAATTAAAATATATGGGATATCCAGTCTTGTATATTTTAAGTAGAGGTTTCTTGCTTTCACGCATTTATGATTTACTTAACAGTCTTCTAATTAATCAAATATGTTTTTCCTTTTCTCTGAGGCTAGATCTGCAACTGCTCATCCTTGAGGTAGAAAAGGAATAATAGATTGTAAAAATTAAGAATGATTTGTAGTCTTAACTACATTTTCCAACTTGTATTTATTTAAAAAGAAAGTAAACTCTATAGGAAAAAAATATTACCATTGTAGATCTTTATGAAGTTTCCATTATTATCTCAAAGTAGTAAAATTTTGTTATTGCATACTAATGGGTGAATGTACATGTACAAATATCATGTATATTATCAACTCACCAGAACCGTATAAGTGCATGAGTTACGATAATCTGGTTATTCATTTAATTTACTGGGTTTTTATTTTAATAAAAAGCAGGTGAAGGTGATTTTATGGACAATACTCCTGGTATGAGATTCACCCTTCCAGCTGTACAGCTAGAGTGGCCTCTTAACACTAAAACCTGGACGCTTTACTTTTGATCAGAAAGATACTCTGCCCTAAGTATAAAGGAATTTATGCACGTGATTAAGCAATTTCTTAAATGACAGCCTTCCTTTTCACCAGGTGGATACTTCATGTGAACAGTAGTGTGTGCTGTGTTATTAAAGGATGTTATCAGATTTAGTTTAATTAATGTTAAAACAAAACAAAAATGCTTGATGTTTTCTTCAAGGGCATTAAAAAATTCTTTCCTGTTATTCTTGATTTGTCATGTTGTGCCAATGTTGAAAATGAATGAATTACGTTGCTTGCCATAGTGACAGATCCTTTTACCTGAAATGTTGTTCAGCATATAGCACTTGTCTGAAAACAGTTGTTCACATGCTGGAGAAGTCCATGTAAATCTTGTATGCAAATCATTATCTTTTAATCTATTTATGAATACAGCAAGGTTGAGGTAACAAAGGTCTGAAGAAAATTAACATTGCATTATCTTCATTTTTGGGGGGGTAGGTTAAAACTTTCAGAGTATGCTGATATTCAGAGCATGCTAAATTTTCCACATTTTTTATTTCATCTGAAGACAGCTGAAAAAAAAAAAAAGCAATTCAGAAAGGCATGCAGTTGCCCCTTTAGAAATGTATAATATGTCACTGTCCAACACAGTAGATCACCATGTCAATGACGTTTGCGTATTAAGAAATGACTGACCTACCTTCTGTGACTCTTATCTCTAATTTTCCAGAAGCTGGTAGTAAAATTTCACTTGCATCAAATGGAAGGAGAACTAGATAGCTGTTTATAGAGGTTGTTCAGCAATCCTCAAAACATTTCAGCATACACATGGTCCCCATTGTTTCTTCTCAGACACCTTGATCGTTCTAATACATACTTATTATTTACGTTTTTTTAGTATTTATGTTTTGAAACCAGCCACATTAGTAATGGCATTAAATTGGTAACATATAATACCTTTTTTTTTTTTAATTATTCTTACTTTTAAAATTTATTCTTTTACCTAGGGAGAACTGTGGTGGTAAACTCAATTTTTCATACAATGGGAGCTATCATCACAGTCAGCAATAGAGTTTGGTGATACAGGTAGGCTCAAAAGGCAGACTAAAGTCGAAGTACAGAGAATTTCCTATTGTATTTGATATCATGATACCTTTAACTAAGGAATGAAACCTGATATGAGGATAGAGGACTTTGATATATATAGCTCTTTCCATAAAACTGAATTTTTCTTCTGAAGAGTAAAGTTCAAAATAACAGGAACAATAAATCAAATCAGCTAATTACTGGAGGCAATAGTTGTAGATTTTCAAAAATATTATTCAATTTTCAAAATGATGTTCTGTAGGAAGTTTTATAAATCCCGTTTTGAAAAAGTACTTCAGAATAATGCACCTAATCATCTAGGAGTGGCACATTTTATAAGTGAAACTTCGTGATAAAAAAAAAGGAAAAAGAGAAATGGTATGAAAGTACAAATGAGAAGCAAACCAAAACCAAACCACACAGCTGACATTTTAGAATTGCTCAGTGGAACTGCATCCTGGCACACACTGATTGGAAAAAATGAACCACTTCTGACCATTGACTCTCAGTGTCTTAGAAACTGTATGCTGGAAGCATAACATGTATTAGCTTTGGTGCTTCTTTTTTTTTTTAATACATATATTTACAGGTCTTGGCAATATCTGAGAGACCTTGTTTTCATTTCTGGTCACCACCTCAGCAAACTAATCAATGAGGCATGAACTGCTATCTGCAGAGAAAGAAATGAAAAATAAACCAGAGATAATCCTTCAGTTAAAAGGTTATTCTGTGCGATAAAAGCTATTTTGTTAATTTATTTACTTACTGGTACAGTGAGATAAAGTGAGAGAACAATTAGGGAATTCTAGTTGAAAGGATTTAAAAGGGCAATGACGACTTAATATTTTAGGTTATTTGATTGACACTGTAGTTAAATAAATTTCTTAAGTAGTTTTCAGTGAGCTAAAGTTCCATTTGCTTCAATTAGTATTTTCTACTTTTTTCTGTCAATTGTTTCTTCATACAAGTATTAGTTTTTAGGTTATACACTGATTTGATTATGCTAGGATAATAAGTTTATTTCCATAAAGTATTTTTATAAAATAATAATAGCTTCCATATTCTGTTTCTGTTTTTGTTTTTTGTATTTTCAAAATGCACTAAGATTCATTACTAAGTTACTGGTTTTGACCAAAACATATGTAGTATATTAATGTGTGTAGTATATTAATTTAATTTGATTTCTGAAATTAATTAAAAATCATTTTAGCATTCTCATAGATACTTCTGAATATGAACATGAAGAGAAAAGAAATTAAATGAATTAAAGTCTGTACGTTGCAGTATTTATTTGTTCTCTGCATGTTTTAAAAGTGCAAGGATGTATTTTGAGATATAATTCTATTGAATTGCAAACTATTTTAATAAAACAATTATTTTGCATGCACATCTTGTCTGATTTGCTAGTGTTTTGGAAAGTAGAGGCTTGTAGGATTATGTGTTTTCCCTCATCTGTCACCATAGTTTGATCTGTCTTTGAGGAACAGCTACAGAGTGACCAGACTCTTCACCTTCTGGTCAAGGTTTTGTAGCATCCTGTACATGCAGACCAATGTGCCAGCAGCAGATTTAATCTCTAACTGATATTTTACACCTTCAGTCATTGTGTAGGAATGAGGTGTCTCAGTAGCAAGAGATGTTCTCTTCTGGACAGTCATTTTTTCCTCTGCATGAGAATTGTCGTTTCCATTTTAACTTCTACTTAGCTTCCTTTTATTTCTCATCCTGCTATACTCTGATTTTCATCATCCCATCCATAGCATGGGAAATAAAAATGCTGTAGTTTGGTGAATTCTGTTCTAATTGAAGCGGTAGGGGCACTGACCAAGGTCTTGCAAGTTGAAAATTCTTTTTGCAGAGGTAAGTTGGCGGTTACTTCTATGAGCTATCATGGGTATGATACAACTCCCGTGAAAATCAAAGGGAGCTTTTTGTTTGATTATAAGGAAAATGGATCATGCCCGCTGTTTCCAGTAGTAGCACAATGATGATGCTGGAAAGGTGTTAAGCAGTTTTACTTTAAATCCAAAAGAAGACAATGGAAATTCTAATAAATTCCTCACAGCTCTTGCTCCATGCTACAACATAAAGGCTCTTTTACTTGGTGTGTGCTTCCAAGGATAGCATTGCATTTTCAACTCCTCTCTTTGCTCCCTGCCTCCACCACGTGGAGATGTCTCACTTGCCACATGATACAGCCGCTGAAGTAGCCAATTTTCTGAAGAAGTAATTGACTCAGAAGAAGTGGATGATATGAGATAGGTTCAGCTTTGCTAGGTGGAACTAGAAGTGGGTTGTCAAAATCAGTTAAACCAGCTGACAGTTTCTGCAGAAAGTTGGAAAAAGGAGCATCTAGGAAAATATGCTAAAGCACACTTGGATGAATAGAGTAGCAGGCAAGGACTTGGAGACTACAAAGAAACAAAGTTCTTCCAATTCAGTAGTTGCTGGGTGCATTTTGCAAGCCATCTCTTCTCTGTTCTTCTTTCCCCATAAACAGTCTCTGTTTTCTCTTTAAAACTTGTGTTTTCAATAGCATAATAATTCATGTTTATGTTACTATCGAGTCATGCAAGTTGCTTTCCAAACACATATTCCAGAGTTTGTTCTAAGGGAAAGTTATCTGAGAAGTTCCAACATGACACTGAAGAAGATAGTACTGGTATGTTTGTATGTTAAAGATGTTGTTATCTATCGCTTATACCGCTGTAGTAAAATACCAAATTTGAGGTTTGTTTAGTTTATATTGTACCTTGCACAGTGCAGCATTGTCTTTGTACCTAGTGACTCTATTAGAAGAAAATTCTTGTAAATATTTAAACTACAGGAGCACAACAATTTTAGTCTTCTTTCTCTTCAGTGTTTTCAGTGATGTGTTTACTAATGTTGCTGTAAGCCAGCTTAAGTTTTAACCAAATTTGATCAATTTAGAATTTGCATTTTACTTCTGCTCAGTGCTCACTTAGGAAACTTGATTGTAATCCAAAAATAATTAAGTTCCCGTGCCTAATTATTGGGAAGGTGTGTGATCAGAGAATGTTTATTGCGTGTCTGCAGTCTAAGTAAAATGGTCACCACTTTCTTCGAGAAAATACATCAAGAGAAGTATGAGATAATGATGTGGCCTCCCTCCTCTGCTGTTGCAACAGCTTAGCAGTCAGAGTACTTTTGCAGACTTTGAAGGAACCCCCTGACAAACAGTAAGGTTATATGTATGAGAAAACACAGGAAGTTCCTCAGCATGAAGATCAATCAGTATCACAGAGGCTGCATTTTTTCTTTTATTTTTTATTTTACT
Organism: Cyrtonyx montezumae; assembly: GCF_038088225.1. NCBI lineage: Eukaryota > Metazoa > Chordata > Aves > Galliformes > Odontophoridae > Cyrtonyx > Cyrtonyx montezumae. Next base: position 11,697,055 of record NW_027072034.1, on the reverse strand, counting down.
TTACTTTAAGAAAGTAAAAACTCTACATCCTTATTCAAGTTATTCAGATAACCTGGTAAAAAATGGAAGATTTCTTGGATAGGATTCATAAGTGAGCATGTGTCTATGATGTCATGATTATATGGACATTCACCTTTAAGGAGAAAAAGTTGAGTATTTAATCTGTTCTTAAATGAATTTTGCATATAATCTAAGAAAAATCTGGAGAGTACAGCCAACAGTTCTACTTCCAAATGAATATTCTTACTGATGTTGCATTTGTTCTTTTCCACTCCTTATAGCTTAGTAGATCTTTAAATCCCGTCTTCACTGGCTCATTAAAATAGATAGAATTTAGATAAATAGATAGATAGATAGATAGAAACCATGTCCTGCCTACTGAATGATTATTAGTTTTTCTTTTAAGAAAACTGAGTTTTACACCTGTACTGATAGTAAGGAAGTCTTTCACATTCTGGATATGTAGTCTACACATTAGACTGTGAGTGACTGCTTCTCTTTCTCCTGTAACTGTATTAAAGGAAATATGACTAGGGTTTTTGTAAGGGACTAGAAAAAGTGATTTCTGTTATCCTAAAACAGAGAATTTATAAAAGAAAGGGATGAGCAGATCTTGGAAGGTCTTTCCATTGAAACAGCATAAATAACGAAATTTGACAGCTTACCTTACTTCTGGAAAATTTGGGCTCATTTAGATTAATATTCCTCTCATTTCTCCTGTCTTTTTTTTTTTAATCAACACCTGTTAAATATTTTGTGAAATAACTAGAATCTGTTGTAGTGAAACATCTGCTGTTTAAAGATTGGGTTCTTCATAACTTTAAATTATATTTTACTTACTCTTCGTATGGACACTTACGTCTATAAATGAGCTGTTCAACTTCTGAAGACTAACAGTATAAATTTGAAGTATCATCACAGTCTTTTCAGAACTGATGGTAAATGGTGCCACATCTAATAAATAATTTATCATACTAGGATTGCAAGAGTAACATGTATCTTAATTAGTGGAATTAATCAATTATGCCTTCATAGATTGGTTGCCTTTAGTCCTCTGAAGATTAAAAAAAAAAGAAAGTTTCTACTGTTATTCTATCCTTAAAAATGTGGTTATCATGCACTCCTTCTTTTGAGCATTTAGAACAAAGTTCTGATAATTTAATTACATGCCTCATTCAAATGCAGGATCATGTGAACCTGTAATGGCTCAAATAATGTTTACTGATAATTCATCCAGTGGTGTTTTTTTTCTTGCCTTTTTTTATGGGACAGGGGAAGGTAGAACCTTATCTGCAATTTCACTTTCGTACAATATTATAATTATAAAGAAATAACAATATAGCTGTAGAGTCTGCCATTTAGTTCAATGTTTTTGTGTGCGTTTAAGCTATTGAATTAATCTCACATTTAAACAATAGAATATAATACTTTAATAGCTTGCCTCTGCACTGGCTTTGTGGGATGCTGAAATTAGTATTATAGTGTACCGTGTACAGTTTCTCCTGAATCTGATTGCTTTAGCAGCAGTCAGTTTGATAGTATCAGGTTCCAGCGTGTATTGCTGGGTCAACATGGACCCAGGCCATTAAAGGAGAAAGGTTCAGGGAAAGTTCATTTCTATTGTTTTACCATGGTTACAAAACAGAAAAAAAAGGAGAAATCCTGCATTTGTAACATATTGCTTCCTTGGGCCCTGAAGGTACTATGATCTTTTTTCCTCTTAAATTGAACACAGAAATACAAACCTCATGATTATCTGTAATGTAAACAAAAGAATATTTTTTGATCATTTTAAAAGTAAAACACAGATGTTCTGCATTGACTGCTGATGTCATTAAACAAAATGTTTGTATTCATTTAATTTGATCTCCCAAACTGTTAGCGTTGAAATTAGTTACTAGGTCAAGAGAAAAATTAAAACTTCATACCAGCTGTTATAATTTAGATTTTTGTTTATGTAGTTTTCAGTTTAATTAACTCAATATAAGCCTGTTATTGAAATAAGTGTATTTCCTTTTTCTTTAAAATATAGCCTGCTATTGAAGCATTTTCTTTTTATTGTGGTTGTAAAATAAAGAAACATTTTCATGAAAAACTGTGATCTTCAATGTCATCCTGTGTGTTTAACATTTATGGCAAGGTTGTAAACCACTTGTAAGGTACCATTGTGAAAGTGTTTAAATCTTGAGATCAACATGGTGATTGTATATACAAGAAAAAAGAGAAAGGATAAATGATTTTCCACAGCATGAGTATGTTTTATATGTGGACTATTTAAGAATACTAATTCTGCAACAGATTAGTTCATTCAGAAAGGTAGAGCTTTTAATGGCTGCAGTACTGAATTAAACTTGCTACCTGTATCAGCACAAAGAAATTCACTAAAGCAAAATGTACAAACATTTGTACAAACAAAATGGAAAGATTTCAATAAACCTGACTAAACTTTGAAGGTTATGACATAGCTTAATCTTCAACAGTATGGTTTTCTTTATAGGGGCCTTTATGTATGATTCCCATAAGCTATTTTTTAGATAATTGAAGCTGTTTGTAGATCTGATTGTTACAGAAGCGAAAGAGATAAAGACATTCAAGATTGTTAGTTACAGAAACTAGCTTACAGGGTTGAGAGTATCTTTTCTTATGTTCCAAAGCTGCCTGCATCTATTCATCTTGAAATGTGTTCTCATTATGAAAAGGAAATTTCACATATGTTAAGCTGGTACAGAATGAATGTGTATTTTGATTTAAGATCTTTGGGGAACGTGCATAACGTTGTTGACTTAGTATGTCATTAATCTTCCAAGACGATGGTGCAAGGCACACACTCTTGGACTCTGTCTATGGGAAGAGGTTTGCAAGAGGCTGGTGGTCATTTCAGAAAGTCATCTCACTCTTTCATTGCTATTGACGTGTTGACATCTGAGTTTTAACAGTAATGTAAAAATAATAATAAAAAAAATAGAAGAGAGGGGGGAATATATTTGTTTGACAAATGTGAGAGTTAGGTCAGTTTATGGAAATACATGTGAGGACTTAGTAACTTGTATTACCCTATTTGTCCTTGACTATTGATAGTCAAGGTAGGGTAGTCAAGTAGCTGCTGTGCCCCATTTGCCACCTGCAGGGTCTGTAGACTTCATATGTGCATGCTAGACAGTCAAATATACACTAATTTATGTATATGTTTGTGTATGTAGATTGTATAGTGCTCGGCCTTGCAGATACGGCAGTGTTGTGATGGTGAGACTGCAGATAGTCTTATTTCATCATTTAGTATTTGGTGACAGAATCACAGAAGCTAGAGCTTACCTGTCTACATTCTATTCTTCATGGAGAAGATGATGGCAAGCAGTATTTGCTAATGATTAAGAAGTCTTGGATTGTCTCCTCTGCTTTAAGGTAACACTTACCACATTGGGAGTATCAATGTGTGAGAGCACAGCATTTGCTGTCCCTTCTGTGGAGTCTTCCACACTGTGTGGTCTGCCTGAAGAGCAGTCTATGTGAGAGAGTAAGCTTTTGTGAGGATTAAATTTCTGTGTCTAAGGTGCATCTTGTATTTTTTCTTAAGTCATTGAATAAATTGATAAATTGGAAAAGACTATTTTTTCACTTGCCAGACTTTTGCATATCTTGCGTCTTTATACTGTTATCAGTTTTAAACCACAGTATAATGAAACAAAAACAGAAACAAAAACAAACAAACAAACAAAAAAAAAAAACACCACTGGGAACATTATACTTTCTTCTGCATTTGGTTCTATTAAAACAGAATGTATGTGATACCAATTCAAGAAAAATTAATGAAGGATAATTGATTGTGACACACTTCTAGTTTGCTGTTTTATTATAGTACCCTGCTCCTCAAATACTGCTTAATTTTTTTTAGAATACTGCACGTGATATTTTGTCAGGAAGCTGTGACATCTTGGGGACATTAGTGACATTCAACCTAGCATATAACTAGATTTGTTTCTGAACAGGTTGATGTCTAATTTGATTTTTTTTCTGCATGAAAGATAGTCTTCTGCTCTTTTTTAATTTTTTTTCCTAAGAAATTGATCAATTGCCACAAAAATTTTTGCAATTCTGCCAGAGCTACTTGTCCACAACACGGAAGACATAATTTGGTCAAGTAGAGTGTTCTTCATTTGCTACTATCTTTAGCACTGGAGTGAAGCTTGAAACTGGAAAACAATGAAATCTCAAGCAATCACATAGCTTATTTGAAAAAAAAAATAGGATTGCTGAAAATGTCCCTTTTAGTTTGACCCACAGCTCTTTGATCAGTGTTTCCAAACTTTGACATCTATCCAAAATTCAACAGCCAGAATAGGATCAAGAGAAAAGAACTTATGGATTATTTTATTGGATGATTTTGGATGATTGTTCATCCAAAATTTGTGTATGAGTTACATTTTTTTTCTGCGTGTAAAAAAGATATGGTGAACAAAAATGTAATTTTTAATAATTTTTAAATTTTAAGAATTTTTAAAATTGTAAGAAGAAGAAACAGAGGTAAAATTGTAAGAAGAAGAAACAGAGGCACTTAATTTTTGAAGCTAACTGAGGCTTTCAGAAAATTAGACAATATGAAGAGTAAAATTGTACTTGGGAATTGGCACCTGCTTAAATTCTTGCTTAATTTAACTTTGGATATGGAAGTAAAATGTATTTTTAACTACTGTGATTAGTTTTTATTTCATTATAAAATGCTCAGTCAGGATTTGAAGTTGTGGTACAATCAATATAGACAGAACCAAAAGATAGTTCTTTGTATTTGGAGTTGTTCCAGGCACAGAGCATGCCAATCAATCATTGTATGGATACATTTACTGGACAGCTATAGAATAGGCTACAGATGAGAGCATACTATGAGGATATGTTGCTGTTTTGACCGTCTTGGAAGTCATGTTCCTACATGAAACTCACTTTTATGAAATTCTGTCATAGGTGTATTACCATCCTACCTCATGTTCTTGAAGACGCATAGTTCGTAAAACAAAAAATGAAATTGAATGGAAGTGTCTCAACCACGATTTATCATCTAGAATGCATTTGTATGCATTTGGCCTACATGATGAACTCAGTCTTTCCATTTGGGGGTTCTTTATTTTAACAAATGTGAGGTGTTTTTGAGAAACACACTTAGATTTTTCATACAGCAGTAATTTTGTTTCAAAGTCTAATATCTTAGAATCTGTTTTGGAGATGAGAGATAAAGATGCTAGTGCAGATTAAGTTTTCCAATCACAAAGTGAATACAGAGCAGATCCATGATGAGTCATGTTTAATTGCATCTTAAAATCAAATTCTCAGTAATTATTTTAAGTTTCTCTATAAAAAGAGATCTTTCAGTATTTTCCTATGTAACTGTATTGCATGAAATTTCACACAAATGGAAATACCAGAATACAAGGAAATCAATAATAACATCAACAACAACAACAACAACAACAATAATAATAATAATAATACCTTAGCAGTAGTAGATGCATTTGTCATCTCTGTTACCACAAGCACAGTACTTGTACTACAATGGCAGAAATGAGTGTTTAACTTCTCAGTGCTTCCCTGGAACAGCACATTAGTAACAGACTTGTTTCACATAAGTTCTCCTAAGACAGGTATGGGGAAACTTTGAGCAGCATGTAAAAAAAAGCTGCTTTTTTCAGACCCATAAATAAAATATCTACAAACAGTAAGGGGTTATGTTGATACATTTTAAGATATCTCCTGATTGTAGCCTGAGAGCAGTGCTCTGAATGACTTTAAATTGTTGAAAGGATAATAAATACAAGTATCTTTGGTTGGATCACTTCAGTATTTCCACTTGAAACTATAGTACTGCTTTATTATTTTTATTTTTATTTCTATTTCTTTTTAAATTTTTAATAACTTAAGAGTCTTAAATATTCTCTGTTTTCCAAATTGCTGAAATCATAGAATCATTAAGGTTGGAAAAGATCATCTAGTCCAACCATCAGCCTACTCCCACCATGTCCCCCAGTGCCACATCCCCACATTTCGTGAACACCCCTAGGGATGGTGACTCCACCACTTCCTTACTGTTGCTTAGTAGGGAAAACTGTGCTATCTTTCATATGGTTCTAGATGTTGCTGTGCAAAGAAAGTAGGAGGTGAGATTTGGATGATTGTTCCTTGCTTTCCACTAGAATAAAATGAAACTGAGTTTTTCTGTTGTCTGTAATAGAACATAAAGGCTACATCTAGACTTTTAAAACTGGAACAATGAACATATTTGGGATCCTGATGATCCTGATTTCATGAACTAGAGATTAAGGAGCTTGAGTATACAGATCATGTTTTTTTTGCCTTGAATATGCTACTGCATGTTTTTTTCCTTTTTGTCCATATTTTCTGTATTTTGGAAGTGAAGTAAAAGGAGAAAAATGATAAGCATTTACTAATTAAAGAGTACCTACAAGGTTAACCAGCCCTCTTACACCTCCTGGTTCACGTGTAGTTTAAGTGACTGGGATTGTATTGAGTGTTTAAAGTTCAGTATTCACTTGAGTACACTACAAAAAGTATGTTCATTTCACCAGTTACTTACACAGTGCTACCCACCATAAATACCTCACTCTGATCCCTTGTCTGTTCAATGAAACTTGTTATAATGCTTGGTACACATTTAGTAGATTTGTCTCTATAAGTAGATACAAATACGTAATAGTTCATTTAAGTGTTTTGTTTGTTTGTAGTGAGTGGTATAATGTGACTTTATCACATCACACTTACAACTGTGCAGACTATTTAATAGAGTTTTTTTAGTATTTCATGTCATAACTGTGACTCTCAAATTTACAATAGATATCACTTTTAAGGTTTTATTTAGGTGATTCCAGCAGTTCCTTGGCAGTGTACAGTTAATGAGTGTGGGTTTCCAGAATTAAAAATAAGGTGAATAAAGGGCAGCGAGCATTAACTGCGGTCCCTGGCAGAGACCAGAATAAAATTTTTCATTTTGAGTATAAATAGTTTTTTAAAGGGCAAGGGGTTCAAGATATAGGCAGCTTCATTAAAAAGGTGACAGTTCACTTGTTTCAGCATTTTGTGCAAAGAATTGTGGCCAATTAAGTGATGAATGCATTCAGATACAGTGGATTCACTTATATGATAGAACTCCATTATCAACTGTTACGGATAAGAGTAGCTTACTAATTAACAGATTGTCAGGAGAACCAGGGTATTTTCACAAAACACTTACCATGAGTAGTACAGTATTTTTATTCTTTCTTATATGAGCTGAAATCAATATGGAAATTTTTGTATGTCTTTACTGCAGGTGGTAAAGAACACCAGTTCTGTGACTCCTTGAGCTGTGATAGTCTTACTTACTATGCAGGTGTTTATTCTTCTTGTTTCTGTTCTTTTTGTTTTAAAGTACTCAAAATAGCAATAGCTGTCAGAATTTTTTTTCTACTGGAGAAAAAAATATTAAGGTGTTAGTTACATAAACAACCAAAACTTATTAAATGAAATACTTATGTGTATGTGCTACATATATGTGATCGAAAGAGGAGTGTGCTGTTGTGCTTTGAGTCTAATTGGTTATTTGTACATGCAATTATCTGATTTATGTTCACAAATTTGTAATTACATGTGCAAGTTATACACAGAGATGAATGCAGATGGTTAGAAAACAAGCCTTGAAGCAGGTCTGTTCATTCCAACTAAAGTTCATACATTTAAATCATTGTTTCAGGCCATCTTCAGACTCTTAACAAACATAACCACATCAGTTACACTTGTTTCACTTAAAGGATCATCTTAGCAACTTTTTTTTTTAATGAAAGCTTAAAATTCTATTAGATAGCTCCAATATGGATCAAACTTGCCTTTTTTTCTGGCCTGCTAGCTCAGTGCTTGGAATTCTTGTGATGTACGTTGTAGATGTTGTTTTGAGGCGATATATGTAGAAATGAAATGCTAGAAAAGGTGAAAATATTTGAGGAAGAATTAGACTTTGCATCTGTTAGAGCCTGGGATTTCATGTGGGTGAATAACCCTGTTAGAAGAAATAATTTAGCAATTTAGCTTACATATTTAAAATATGGGTGTGGTTCATGGAGTAAGGTTGAGCGAAATAGGAAAGTCAGCTGTTAAACCTTGACAGAAAGAGCACTTGTGGGAGGCATGTACTTTAGAGCACCGCTTGTTGTATGGTTTTTTGTTTTGTTTTGTTTTGTTTTTTCAGTTGGATGCATGGATTCTTCTGGAAAGATAGCAGTGTGAATAGAGGAAACAAATCCAGTTCTGTATTTTTTTTCTTGTTACTGTTGACAATATCCCTGAATACCTTTCTCAGGATCTGTAGTACTGTGATTTACTTGCTCATGTCTTGTGTGACCACTTTTCCTAATGCAGAGTTGTTATTACTGAAAAATATATCAATATGATTTGAGTTTGTACCTGAGTTTTATTTAATAGTTGCATGTCGTCATTCATTCAGACTTATTTTATGCTCTGGATAGTATGTCTGTCATCATCAGAAGCTTATGTTTCACAGTTATTGCATGACCATCAGAGCCAACATACTTAAATGTTTTAAGAACTTTCAGGCAGATCTAGTGTTTCAGCTAATTAGATGAAATGGTGAACTTTTTGGATTAACTTACTTCTGACATCATAAATTTACCACCCAGCAGAATTAGATTAATTTTTTATCTGTTTTTCTCTTTTCAGTATATGACTTACAGATCTCAATTTCATTAAGAGAACAGTCATACTGCAGTAATTTTTTGAACTTATGAACAGTTACAGCTGTATTTAAATCTGATATTGTAATATACTCCAGTAGCAGACAGTTTTCTAAATGGTTTTATTTCCTTTCTTGCCCTCTGGGTCATTCATGTATTCAAGTAAAGTCAATAATTTTTTCTTTGTTTCTTCAGTTGTGTTGTGAGCATGACTTGTAGCATCAAGTGAGAGCTGACAGGTGGTGTTGTAATATATCTTCTTGCACTCCCACCTTGTATCTTGGACTCATATAAAAAAACATTCCTGGTCTGGATAAAATGCACAGTGATTTAGGTGTAATGTAGAGGGAAATGGAAGTGTCATCATAGTTGCATGACTCTGTTAGGAAAAGAATTAATTCAACGAGGTCTTCTCCAACTATTGAAAAGTGTAGTATTCTAGTACTAACTGGTATTGCTAACAGATATTTCTACAGTGCATGGCTTTGGAGAGCAGCATATTTCTCTTGGCTAAATTATGTTTACTTGTAAACTAACTGCATTTCTGACCAAATGTCCATTTGGGGTCATTTGGGTTTAAAAATAGCAATAGAGTGCTCTGTTACTGAAATATAGTAACATTCTGTCAGGATGCTTCCTCAGCTACTCAATCTGATAGCACAGTCTGATTCTTTCGAAGATTATTTGTGTACTCCTTTGTGAAGAGTTTGAAACAAATCTATTTGTTTTTATCAGCATTGTTTACTGTCTCAGTAAATCTTTCTAATATATCATGGGTTCAACGCTAATTGTTGTGTGAGAACATTTTCCGTTTAACTGTGAGAAGAAAAATAAATTTAAGGTAATTGCATTGAGTGTTTTATTGTTTTATATGAATGCTTCATGTAAAAAGGACATGGTGTGATTTCTAATGTTTGTTTTTATAACAGCCAAAATAGATAAATGCCCAATTTCTTTCTGAGTGGAAGTAGAAGGGGAGAACTCTTAAAATAGTGAAGTATGGGTTTTAGGTCAATGTACGGTGTCATTTTTTTTGCCTTTAAAATGCTTCAGAGCATTAGAAATAATTAAGATTTCCTTGTCAAGAGAGAGTTTTCCAACTGAAGGAATTATCTTACACAAAAGGTGTGTTTAGTCAGTCTTCCTATACCTTATTTTTCAGAACTGATACACTTTTGCCTCAAGTTGTGTTTGTGTGTATGTATGACAGAGAGCAGCATGGATGCTATGGCAATAGCAGAGAACTTTGTATGCTGTCTTCGGTTACAGATTGTTGCAGGTTATCCCTGTGTTTGCATCAAGTCAGCCAGTAGCTTCAGGCTGTGACATCCTCAGTCCTATTGCAGTAGTTATCATATTGCGAGCACTGTAACCACTTACAGTGGCTGCTCACCTCAATTTCATTGAGCTAACTTCTCTGAGGTCAAACATTCTGTGTCAGTCTGCTGGCTTTGAAGCATCAAGGGAAAGTAGAACAGCTGAGAAATGAAGCCTAGATTTTCAATATGTACCTAAATGAGATGCATAAATGCTGATGTGGCTGAAATTGATACTGATATTCAAAGCTGTTCTAAGCAGTTCTAAGAACATAAAAAATACATTAAATAAATATGCCAAATGCTTGTTGCACATTTACTGCCTTTCACCTCCTGAGTGTAGCACCCCCACCCCAGTATTACTGATTATAAAACTGTCTGACCAGTGGCAGCTTCACTGCATCATGCTTGCTCAGTTTCAAATGAGGACAATATTTCTGTGTGCAGACAAGGTTAAAAATAAAGCTTTGGCCTTAAATGTAGAAAATACTTCTGAAATTTATTACTTTTTTGGCTAGAAAGTCTGTTTGCTTTCTTGGAACTGGTTAGAGTTGCTGTCCTCTTTAGGAATACTTCATGCATTGAAAAACAACAACAAATGACAAAATTTTGTTCACCTAGAGTTATATGTGAGCAATTATTCCTCAACGTCAGGACACTGGAAAGATTAAGATCTAATCACAGCATTGTCTCTGATGTGATGCACACTTTTTCTTTTATAGTATACATTTTGTCATGCAGTCAGTCATCTATAAAATGGTAGTAACATGCTCTGAGATGTATGTACTACTCATGAAGAATTTAAGCTGTTTTTGAGCCAATGTTTTTTCATGTTTTTGAGCCCAATGCTTTGTGCTCATAATTCTAATAGAAATCAGTGGGAGGTCTGTGTGTCTTAAGGCTTTCGGGAGTGAGACCCTTAAATTTTAAACCCTATGGCTGTCTTCTGGCAGATAGTAAAAAGCACAGAATGAAAAATCTCCTTACTTTTAAAGTCTGCCATTAGACCTATTCCTATTCTCCCTTCACCTCTTTCCACATGATTGTGCCAGATCACATTTTCTGCTGATTACATCTGGTTTTAATTGTTTTGCACTATCAAAATGATTTCTAGGAGCAAGCTCATAGTTTGATAATACAATTGGAGGTGTATAAAACTTTATAAGTATAATCAAAGCACAACATTTTATCTGATAATAACCACAGTTTCTTCTATTTTTTATTGTTTAATTCCACCATCTGTTGTTGTCTAGATTCAGTAACGCAGGAAAGATTTATGAATGATATGTATTGATCAAAAGACCGAAAAAGAACTGTTCTCCCTTCAGATAACTTGTTGTATTTTTGGACAACGTCCTCTCAGTTTCTTGTCATGTTTTATATCCTTTTTGCCAGTCGCAGTGGAGAAAACATGTATACACTTTTCTTTCAAAGGTAAAAATATTAGAACCATAGTATTGTTTGAATTACTTGTGAAAATTAAAGGGATGAATGACAGATCTGACAAAAAAAAAAAAAAGATGGATAGATGGATTTATTTTCAGTGTTTCTGGAAAGAGCTCTGAATATCTAATTAGCTGATGCAAAAGGGAAATCATTCTTTCTCCTTTTGAGTTTTCAAGATTCACCTGTGTGCACCTTTAGGTCTTGTCACATAATGGTATATTGGAAATGCAAATTGTGATGATTGTCTACAAACATAAAACTCAGTTGTCTGTGTGGATGTCTTTCAAACTGTGAAAACGAGTGAAGATGTGGATATAAACCTCTCTTAAGCCTATATAAGGCACACAACTTTTGAGAGAGCTAAATGTGTTTAGGTGCACCACTTCAAAACTGAGTACTGAGTTAGTGGTATTCAGGCGTATTTAAAGAAATCTCATGAATGAAAATTTAAATTATAGAGAGAAAAAAACTCTAATTTAAATATTTATATCTATAATAGCAGAAAGATAGGCAAGGAACTGGTAACTTCCACTTTGGCTTCTTCCCAGCTCTTTAAAGCAGTTAATCGTTGCTTCAGTGAAGTTTTATTGAATTTGTCTAATTTCTACCCTCTCAAATTTTGTCCTCGAAGAATGAAACATAAAAAAAAGGAAGAATACCTATGACTTGCAGGTCTGTTTCTCATGCTGTTTTCTTGCAGAGTACCAAAAGACTCCACAGTGCCTAGTACTACTATACTAGGCATTCACATGTTGGCTTTTTGGGTTTTGGCACTGTTGTTGGAAGAATGGCTTACATTGCTCTGGTATTTTAGTGTATCTTTTGCATAAAAAATAAGATCATACCCATTTACCTATGAGACAGACGTTCTGATTTTGATAAAAAGCAGGAATGTGACTACTTGGAAGCAGGTTTCTTACCTTGGAATGAAAGTTTAGAAAGTTTAGAAGTTTGGAAAAGTTGAACATTAGGAAAAAAACTGTTCTCATAATGAGTGGTAATGCATTAGAACAGTCTGCCCCAGGAACTGGTGAAGTCACCATCCCTGGAGGTTTTCAAGTATAGATGTGGCACACAGGGACATGGTTTACTGGGCATGATGGTGGTGGGGCAGTGAATGGAGTAGATGATTTTAGAGGTCTTATCCAACTTTAATTGTTGTGTAATTCGATGAATATCAACAAAATGATTCATTAAGTTGTTTTTATTATTCTGTGCGTGGTAGTTAAACCCATTTGGTATACTCCTAATTTTTTTTTTAGTAGTTCATCATATGGATATAAAAATGATAATGAGCTTCAAAACAACATGCAAGATTTCAAACTGGAACCAGTTCAAAACTTTAATGCTTTTTAAAGAAATTTTAGTGTTTGTTTTTTTTTTCACACTTTTGGCAATGAGTGATACAAAACTCTTGCAATTCTTATTTCTTACAGTTTAAATACACATCCTATAAAATGTTAATATGTCAATCAATAAATTGGGTTAATGAAACAAATATATAACATAGATAGCAAATCAAGACAACTTTTGTTATTTAATTAGTAACTTGGGACAGTTTGTCTATACTAGGTACAAGTCAGAACTCTACTCCTTTTAATTGAATATTATGTAGTCTGCTGTTAATCTAAATCAGATCTTCTAGACTAAAAATAAAAATATTACATTTGTTTTTTTCTGCCTGTTTGTAGTGGAAGAGACATTTTATAAACAGGAAAGTTTTTTATAGTAAACTAGAGTTGCTGTTTTGTCACTCAGTAATTGTATGAGGACAAAAGAAGGTTACTTGTCAGAATTTATATTTAAACGCTGTTAATTGGATTGGAATTTGAAGTTCAAAACTTTTTGAAAATATTTATTTGATAAAGTTTTCAATAAATTGAAGCATAAAATTGTGTTACTGGGATCATTTATGCTTTTGAGTGCAACAGACCATTTCTGTAGAGATAACAGCCAACTTGATGTAGAAGGCGACCCAAGGAAGAATTTTGCTTTTGATATTACAGAAATTCACCTTCGGTTTGCTTCGGACCTTTGCTTGCTGAATCAGTTTGCAAGTGTTTTCTCATAGACTTTAAAGAAGGCATTATTCCTCTTGTATACGCTTACAAAAATTGCATACTGAGACAAAATAATTCTGCTTTTATCATGACTGTTTGGCAGCAACCACTGATTTGTCAGAGAATCTTTGCAAGAGTGACATTTTCAAAGACTCGGGAGCTGTTGGTACACTGTACACGGCACTCCGCTTTTGCTTTTTATGCTGTTATTGGACCCTTCCATGCTCACATTGTAACTGTGATTTGAGAATAGTACATCATCACAGGTATTTAAAGTAACCCATTAAAGTTTTCTCACATAGTGGAATTTTCACGTGTGTGTGCACTTGAATATATTAGAAACATTTCATTTAAGTCAGATCATTTTTTGTCTATAATTTTACCAGTTTTATGTGCATTCATGGTATGTTTATTTTTATTGTAAATTACAAAGGAAATTTCAAAGGAGATGGAGACACTAAATTTGGTTCTGTGAGCCGGAATAAGACAATATTATTTTTTGACAACTTTTTTCTTGTAGTTGTGAACACGTTATGATTTTGTTTGTATTAAGGAAAATGAAATAACCCAATCAATCAAAGAAATTATCGAGCTTATAATTTTGATAATGACCTCCGCTCAGGACATTAAGTTGGGAATTAATGATCAGTTAAGGTTAATGACTCAATACCTTGAGTCATTAAACTCCAAGAAAATGCCCTATAGTTTGATTGTTTTAGGTTTATTAAAGATAGAAGTTGCAGAAAAAGAGGTATTTCCAAACATGAGAATAAGTAATATGCACAGAAAATGCAGGTATTTTATTACCTCCCTCCTTCTGCAGTTCCAGCATAGCTAAAAATCCATTATCCTTGAGAAGAGCTTTTCTAGTGTTAGGACATAAGGAGGAAAACCTTCAACAGCCATGTGTTTTTTTTTTTTCTTTTGGAATAATTTGAGAATTGTATGGCAAACTGTAGGTTAACACTGATTTCTTACAGTTGTATATTATATCATCTTTTTCTCTGAAATCATTCCAAACATCCCCTAAATAACCATGGATAGGGTATTGCAATAGTACCCTGTTATGATCTATACATAGGAATTCAGGCCTTCAGATTCACATTATATGTAGCAGATGCATATTTGCATGTAAGTGGGTAATAAGTATTGTTACTGTGATCTGTATCTAATTTGTATGCGACCTACAGAGTCCAGGAGATAGAAAGTTGTGTATGAGAGCATTTGACAGACAAGGAGTGTTTAAACCTGAAGCCCTTTATTTTCCCATGCTGGACAGAAGTAAGCTGCTATGGTGGCAGTTGCTTAACAATGTCTTACAAAAAAATTCTGATTTGTTTCTGGCATAAAGTAGTATATTTAAAGAAGGTGACTTACTGAGATTTTCACTTTAAAAAGAATAAGGGTTAAATGATAACTTGACTTATCTTTTAAATGACAAAAAATAAAGAAATTGCAAGACCTTTTCACACATTAGATATGTATTGTCATTTATCATCTAGATATCAGGCTAGCAGTACAAAGTAATAAAACATATCATCGAAAAATGTGCTATAGGTCTGAATCACTCTTTCATTCCACCTCCCAGCTAACTGTAGTATTAAATCAAACAAGCAGAACATTTCCTTAGGCAGCCATTGCCTTTTAATTTCCTGAAGAACCTTAAAATATCATTCATTACAAGTACTACACATATTTGGTTTTTAAAAGTCTCATAAATCAATAGCAGGCTGACTGTAATAATTATTACAAGTTAGTGCATAATTTTCGTGCTGAAGGCTGCATGCAGAACTTTAGCATATGCAAACGAGGCAATTCAAACTGTGTATAGATATTAATATGAAGAAGCAGGTAACGAGGTGCATGCTATGAATTATGCATCAAGAGCGGCTGATCTTCAATGAGGAAAATGAATTCAGCATGTAATCTAATTAGTGATGGAAGTCTATTACATCTAACTGCAAAAGCAACCGTCCTTGAAACAAATTTATTTACAGTCCATGTTACCACTTGAAACAACTTTGAAATGATGTGTAAGACAACAGCTTAATTGTAAAAATTTTGTGTTTGTTTCTTTCAGTTCTAGACCTGGAAGGCCTCCTAAGAGGACTCAAAGTGTCACCTCCCCAGAGAATTCTCATATCATGCCACATTCTGTCCCAGGCCTAATGTCTCCTGGAATCATCCCGCCAACAGGTAGGATTACTAGAAGCACCTTGTCACAAGCAGTCTTTGGAATACTTGGCTTGTATTCACTTGCTGATAAATTAACAGTCTAGGAAACCAGCACCCTAATATCATAAATGAGCTCTGTAATGTAACATTATTGCTACATAAATGTATTGTATGTAATAGAAATTTTGGCAGCTCGGTATTTTAAAATACAAATGACAGCAAATGATAATCCTTTATAATTTTTGCCCTTGCTCTTTTCGAAACAAGAGCCTTTCAAAGTCTGAAATTCCTTACCTATCATTAGAGAATGATCTCCTCATTCATTTTTAATAGATCTTTTTTTTTTCTTCTTTACTTGATTAGATAACATCATCATGAATATAGTTTCCTGAAGAAACTGAATTAGTTAAAATAACTCCATGCTGCACACACCTCTTTCTTAATTTTTCATCCGGAAATTCTATTCCTGATACATCTTCTGAGGCCTCATGCTAATGTAAAGTCCAGCAACAATCTCCTTCTCAAACTACTATTTTCTTTTGTAAGTTACTATAACATCTTCTAACTGTGTCTTGCTCCTAGTCAGAATTAAATTAAGAAAGGCCACGTTGCAGGAAGGAGGTGAATAGAGTCATCTGAAGGTACCACCAGCAGTAAATCTGTTGACCCCACTGCTGCGTCCTGTTTTAATGTTACAGTTGAGTTAAAATCTACTTGCTTCAGTAAAACTTACCTGAGCTTCCACTTCTTCCCCAGTTCCCCTCTTGTTTGCACAGCTCAGTGTCTAGCAATGCTGTTCTCTGAAGCAGAGGAAAGAATAACCTAGACAGGTCTAAGCAGGGAGCAGGATTGCTGGGTCTCAGAGACTGAATAAATAGGTAAATGTCTGAGTATATGATCTTTGATTATGTTGTCTATTTAAATATCAGCACGATCTTTGGCATGGTTTTGGTCATAGCTGATGAGTCCTTTTCAAGACTTTCACCTGGCGTAGGGAACCTGCTTTGGCAGGGAGGTTGGACTCGATGATCTCTTGGAGTCCCTTCCAATCCCTGTTATTTTTTGATTCTATGAAAACTGTGCTCATCTCAGGAAATATCACATACCAGAAGCTGTTGGCAATTTGGATGCAGGTTTCTTGTCTCCTGAAGCAAGGAAAGGAAGAGGGTTTATCTCTGTGGACAAGAGTTTAGCTAGGCCTCTAGGTCTTGTGGACTGCTTTACATGACAATATATTTGCAGTTCTCTGAGATGTTGAAGATCAGGAGGAACGACACAATGAAAAGAAGTCAGGCAAATAAGGCTGACAAATGAGAGAGCATTATAAAGCAAGAAAAGTGAAAGAAGATGGGACTGAAAGTGCAGCATGTGAGTGTCATGCAAGTAGGACTCTCAGAGGCAATCCATGCAGTTATGACACCAGCAAAAAAAAAAAAAAAAGCAGTTAAAATTTAAACTTTATAGATTAAGAGTTAGAAGATAAAATCTGGAAAGAGAGCTCCTGCAGAGTACACTTTGTTTGGGGCATAGGCATCCATGTTTATGTGGAAGAGGTAAAAAATTAATAAGAAAATGAACATCATTTGAGGGAAGTAAGACAGCAAAATACCAAAGAAAATGAGATGACAGGAAAGAATTCAGAGTCAAAAAAGCTATCCAAAAAGAGGAAGATAGAAAAATTCCCCACCTTTTCAACAGAACCATTTAAGCTAATAAGATAGAAACTTCAAACCACAACTTATGCCTAAAGTATCCAATCTCTCCCGAGACCTTAAAGGCTGGTCATAAGTTAATGATAAATACAAGTTATGATAAATCTGAGACAATCTTAGAATGTCACACATGGAAACAGGTGTAGATCCTTTTAAAATAATTAAAAACAAAGAAAAGAATTCAAAATTAAAAACAATTGTTTATATATAGTGTTTTCTTTCTTTTCAATGAAATTTCCTGTATTTCATTGTTTCCCTTGCCAGAATCACTGGGTGACACTGAGAACAGTCTGGCTCCATCATCTTTACTCTTCCCTGTCAGCTATTCGTACACATGGAGTCTCCTTCCCTGGAGATGTTCAAGTCCCTCCTGAATGCCTACGTGTGTAACCTGGGCTAGGGAGCTGCTTTGGCAGGGGGTTGGACTCCATGATCTCTACAGGTCCCTTCCAACTCCTACAGTTTTGTGATTCTGTGATTTATAACAGTCCCCTAAGCCTTCTTTGACTTGAACAGTCCTGGTTCTCCAAACCTCTCTTTGTGTAAGGTGCTCCATTCCCTGAATTGCCTTTGTAGTCTTATGCATTTAAACATAAGCATTTTGGCTTCCAAAGGACTTGTTTTTATGTCCTTTGCTTATGTATGCAGGTCACATTGGTACAAAAAATTGTTCACTGAGATTTCTCATGAAAATTCATATTGGTGTATTTTTGCAGGAGGCCAAGTTTAGGATCCCTTGAAACTGTATTCTATTACTGGTTTAATTACGAAAACACACACAGAGAAGGTTATGTTATCACTTACAAGGAAATTGTTTTAAAGATGCATTTAGGGACTTTGAAGTTGTGGCAAAAGGGAAAATGTGTAATAATGATAAATTAAGATTTTCTTGAATTCTCTAGAGAAATAAAATTTACTGGGCTTATAAGTGCAGCTAGAGATACATTTAGAAGCGTCCAGTGTAGGTTCCAGATAGGGTTATCTGAAGGTTGCTCTGAAGCCATTCCTAAACTAGGTGGTTCATCATAGGTAACTGAGGTCCACCTACCTCTTTCTGTTTTGTTAGCTAACTTACTTAGTAAGCTTCAAAATTTTCTAAAGTTGAAATGGTTAAATTTCATCAGGAAAATATCAGATGAGTTTAGTGTATGATATACACTGTGCTGTATATATTTTTGTCTGTAGCTCCTATATGACTTACAAAACAATTTTTCTGTTACCTTCACATGAGCTTCACATGAAGCTGTTCTCTTAGAATTTTTATAAGTATTCTTAGGTATTTTAGATTTTGAAACTTTTTTTAAAGCTTTGGACTTGATTCTTCTGCAATTTGGCCTGAAACTATGATGTCTAAGTAATGAAAAAAAAAAAGTAACTGTAGAACTCTTACATTTATTTCAGAAACTACATCTTTCAGTGATAAAAAGTGAATCTGAAGTGCTTTAGGAAATCGTCATTACAGGGCATGATAAGAATATTTCTTTTCATATATGTGTATAGCTTTTTCTTTGTCCAGAAATATCAAAGCACCTTCCATGTTCAATTTATTACATTGTTAACTTTACTTTAAATTAATATCAGTAGTTATTATTATTGTTGCTATCATTATCATCTTGAACAGGTTTGCTATATGTGTCAGGTACTTCTATTCACTTCCACATTTGATACTAAACCCTTCTTTTCTACTGTAAAGATATTAAGTTCCCTCTGAAACATTTCATTTATTCAAATTATAACTACTTTCCTATATTAAATGCTTTTGTTCTCTTCTTTTTCTCCTAAGTGATAATCTGGAAATGTCATTTCTAATCTCATCCTTACCTTCTCTCTTTCTCTGTGACCTGAATCAATAAAAGTATGTTTCAGGTTCTATCCTGTGCAAAAATTGCTGAGATACAAAATATTTTTATGGATCAAGTGAGAGTTGCAAAGGTTTTGTATGGATCATTTCAGCATGGGGGATAAATGTCATTCACAGATGCAGCAGTTGATTTGTGACAATACTTCTAAAACAGAAAACTGACTTATTTAGTGTTTAAAGAAACATTAATAACATAACTAAATAAATTCATTTTCACTGGCTCATAGTTTAATGTTGTATTTGGCAGTACTGAAAAAACGATTAAAATATAATCATCATTGTTTTATGCCCACATGGTATTTGATACTGCCAGAACACAAAGTCCATAATTTGGAGTCTTTTAGCACAAGTCCTGTAATGTCTTAAGAGTTTATTTAAATTAGACAAGTGAGTTGAGACAGGTTCCTAAGAGTATTCCAGGAGCTAGAATTAAAACATTTGAGTTACATACTTGGTAATTTTGAGAACCAAACCTTTTGTTCAGTTAGTTATTTTATGTTGTCCACACATAAAATTTTGTGATCCTGTGTTGATTAAAACATAGGCATCACTAAAGTTGAGTGGCTGTCCTGTATTTCTTTTGAAACATATTTAAAATATCATAACTCAGTGTTTTGATTATTAGCACTTGATCATTTTTTACGTTAGCATTGCTTTTGGTTAGTATTGTTGTATAATGTACTGTGTATCTGTTAAGAATGAACTAACATATTGCAAAAATAAGGAAGAGCACTGCTTTCAGACTGATAAACTATAATCTAATTCAAGAAATTGAATCAGATTACCCAAACATTTTTGCACTTCCATTAATGAAGTAGTCATTATAATTAATAGTCATTATAATTAATTACGTCTATAAATATCTAAGGAATGGGAGGCAAAGGGATGAGGCTGAACTCTTCTCAGCAGTGTGTGGGGATAGGACAAGGGGAAATGGCCACAAACTGAGGCATAGAAAGTTCTACATAAATATGCATGGGAACTTCTTCACAGAGCAGTGACGGAGCAGTGGCACAGCTGCACAGAGAGGTGGTGGAGTCTCCTTCTCTGGAGATGTTCCAGACCCACCTGGACACCTACCTGTGCAACCTGGGCTAGGGAGCTGCTGTGGCAGGGGGTTGGACTCCATGATCTCTAGAGGTCCCTTCCAACCCCTACAGGTCTGTGATTCTGTGATTAATGTGAAAGCTTCTAACATCACTAGTCAATGGGAAGATATACCGACTATACGATGTAAATGTGGTATTTCATAATTTAAAAATCTTAATCAAGGCTTAATTCGGACCAACTGTCCTCTTTTGAAAACACTGTCATAATTTTGCCATGTTACCATCCTTTTAAATGACGAGCTATCTTCTAGTTTATCAGGAGATAACAAGTTGAAAATCACTTCTGGAAGCTCACTAGTTTACTTCCAGTGAGTCACTACTTAATAGTGAAGTTGTTTTCCATATTTTATAATATCTCAAAATTAAATAATACTATTTCAGAAGGTAACAGAGTATGAATACATAATGCTGGGAATTTTGTCATTTAGCTGTATATACAAGTATATGTAAATTCTTTCTTTCCTGACTTCTGATATTTTGCTGTTCTGCTTTCATTTTAAACACAGCATAATGATAAAATGAAGTGTCGTATAGCATGTGAGCAGAAAATACAATACAAGAGTGTGCTTCAGGATCCCAGTAATCAAAGGATTGTGGTCCTGCAAAAGGTCACTGATTTCAGGAGCACTTTGTAAGAAAATAGGATATGATCTTATGGCTTACTGAAGGCAAACGTATGACAGATTTCCAAGCAAGCAGGTTACAACGATCTCAAATCTAAATCCATGTAGCCATATTCACCTACAGCATGAGAAGACTTTGAATAGTTAGGCTTATAATAAACCATAGCTATATTCAGTCACGAAATCTTAACATCAAGAGTTACTTGCAGAATTATAAACTTTTTTCATTTCAAAGTTTAATCAATAAGAACTTGTACATTTTGCAGTATGATACCATGCAATTCAGAGAGTCAGACCTCACACATGTTCACCCACTGCCTATTGAGAGAAGTCCCTGGGTTGAACTCTTTCCAGAAATCCTGCCAGTCTTTGATTCAAAGGGAAAATATTGGTTCGTTTCTGGGTTTAAACATTCAGGCAGAGTGGATAGCCAGATATGTTATAGCACTCAGAGTGCTTGAGAAAGAGCTGAGGAGAGAGGTTATTTTCCAGCACAGCTTTAAGCTACTGAATTCCCTCTTCTACTTGCATTGTGTGACTACTCATTTACTATTACATTGTGATGGGCACAGATTTATTACTTGTTTAGTGGAAAAAATAAGATTTTTTGTTTTCTACCCGAATCACAGAATAATTTTGCATTTTGACAACTAAGGATGTAATGTTATTGGTTTGTGAATTCCACTTTATGAATGATATTTGTGTGCCAGTTACGTAGAATCACAGTTGATCTTATTCAGTGAAGATGAACTGTTCAGAGATACCAGTAAATAAGTCTCTGCTAATCTGTCATTACAGCTTTCCCAAGTCAGTTTAGTATGATCACTAAAAAAAAAATAGCACTGATGTGACCCTCATCCAAACTCCAGATTCTTGTTTCAAATCATAAAAGTGTATTTAACATCTTGGAAAACAAAACACTCACAACTTTTCAAAAGAAGGTATTTTACCATCATTGTCTCCTAAAAAAAATAAAATAAAATAAATGCACACACAAAACAAACAAACAAACAAACTCAAACTAAATTCCTCATTTGAAAGAAAGCAATTAAAATCTCATTCTTAAAGGTAAGCTTATCACAGATTAGATTTGGACCTGATAATGGAAGTGTTTACTAGTTACTATTCCAGTGTTCTTAATTCCAAATTACTGTTGTTTATAATTGAAATGAAAAGCTTACTGAATAGTCTAGCAGAGTACACTGATTGTTTCATAAGATAAAATTTTTCTGAATGGAAGCTTATAGTTGTGAATACTGAGATTGTATTGTAGCTCATATTTCAGGCAAAGTCTTTAAATAGCAAAAAACAAGATAATCATGCACTTACATTGGCAGTTTTTCTTACCATTAATGTGATTTTTTTTTTCGCCAAACTCTTGATTTTTAATAGGAATATTCTTTGAAAATAATTTTATATCCTGTCATTCTGGAAGCTAAGCTTTTACAGAACAAACATTGCATTGCCATTTTAAACATCAAGAATGTAGTATTAATTTATTAAACACTACTAGTAGAAGTGAAGCTAATCTACTGAATTTGGAATAATATCACATTGATAATATGTTCTCTTAAGTGAGTGATATTGATTACTATAATAGTATAGTAGGATGGTGCTTCTTAGAGTAAGTGTAGCAAGATTTGGTTCAGAGCTCAATTTTTTCACATTTTTAAGTATAATTCTGTATTATCACATCAATGTTAAGTTCTTGAATGCTATCAAGGAGGGTGAATGATTTTTTTTTTCTCCTTGTTGATATATGAACTGCTTCTAGTGTATTCAATAAAAGATGATTTTGAATTTATATATTCCAAAGTTATGCTTTATGATTTCATTTCAATGTATTTGGAGGTTCTCCACAGTACAGGAAGAAACTGTAGCTTAGTATATTTACCTCATTTTTTTGCCATATTGGTCTTTGGGTTAAGACTAATAGGTACTGTTCAGTTTTCAAGATCTCATACAAGGACTGAAATATAAAGGCAATTTCCAGAAAAGGTGTCATGTAGCACAGATTTTTTTGTTATGTGATACAGGAAGCAAGTGAACTTAAGAATTAACTCAAATAAGATCTATCTTCGAGAGAAGAATGAAAGCAAGCATCATTATATCTGAACAGCTTTAGATGACTAAAAGAAGAAAAATATGATGAGCTAAGAAATGTATTAATTAATGTTATCAAGATTTATTTTAAGTAATCTGTCTCTGCCAACTGCACCTAATAATCTTGTCATATCCAGCTTTTCAGGCATCAAAAACACAAAAACAGTCATTTTTTTTTCCCAAGGAGAGACAGTCACTATGAGTGGTCCTTAATACTCTAATTGCTTGCATGAATTTTGTCTAGCATGATAACATACCATTAGAATGATAATGAATACTCTATCAGCTGCTCACAGTGCATTGCACTGTTACTATTATTGCCCTATGCAGTGTATGAGAGATATCACAAATTAGTTTTAAATGGGACAAGGTGTTTTTTAAGAGTCCTGGGCTCAGGATTTCAAGACAAGATTGTTGCATGAACTTGATTCCAGATTATGTGAAAGTAGCTTAACAATTTTCTTCTTGATAGGAAATCAGGGAATATTTGTGTTAGAATGATGTTGTGATGTAGTATGAACCACACTGTAAGATGTACTAGTGAAGCATGTTGCAAATACAAAATGATAGATCAGTTACTGCTCATGGTGCTGACTCCCATCCTGGTTTATGAAAACTCACGCTGTTTTAGTTTCATACTTTTCTTTAGATAGGAAGACTAGTGTTATTCCTTCAGGATACAGAGGAAGGTACCTGTGTTACCTTATCAGTTAGCTGCTCTGTGCCTGAGACACACAAACATCTGAAAAGAAAAAAGTGAGAAGAATGATAGGAAGAGTGCAGAAGGTGTATGCATGTGAGTGTGTGTATGTGACAGAAACTCTGACAGGGGAAGGGAAGACAGAACCCTGTAGAAGTTGATACAACCAACTTATTAAGTGCAATGCTACTTTATTTGCTATTAACCCAATACTACCTGAATATTGAGAGGTGACCTTGTTTCTTTATTTGTATAATTGCTTTCATGGATTGTACTCTCTCAAAAGTAGGTATGCATAAGAATTTAGTTTGTTTCCCTGAAATGTTCTTAGGTTATGAACAAGTAGTTCTTAAATCATCTCCTTTCAAACCAGTCTTAAGTCAGTTTAGATTGACTTAGAGAAATAAGAACGAGTTATACTCAGTATAACTTGCTTCAGTGCATCTACTAAATTTCCTTCTCCCTCTATCTGTAATGCTGTGCTGAGACCACAGAGTCATAGAATGGTTTGGGTTGTAAGGTATCCCTTAAGGGTAACTAATTACTTAATGTGCATGTTATGATGCATCAATCCACCATAAGAAGGCCCAGAAATATTTACTTTATTATAATACTGACTCTGTGATGTCACTCACTCTTGGACTTCTAATGGTGAGCAATGCTGCTTAACGCAGTGCAAATAACGTTTTTTCCTCTGTGCTTACTAAATGGATGTAAATATGAGAGTAAAAGGGCTACATGACTAGAAATTTAGTAACTATAACAAGTAACTTCATGTGTCAGAGCAATCCATTCTTTTTGTAAGTACCAGACTGACAACATAGACAAAGCCAAAAAGTTTTCAACATCTTTCTGGTATTCAGTGCGAGTATTTGAAAGGAGAAGGGTGATTTGTTGTGAATCAGTACATTTGTTTTGAAAAGTATCTCAAAAGATTGTAGTAGATTAATATTTCACCCAAGAAGAGAACAGTGCTTCCTGTGCACTCTCAGTCATCAGACAAAACAATTTTTAAAGTAATATTTTTCTTCTATTGAAAGCTCAAAATACATTTGTCTTTTGAAGTCTCAGATAAAATGACATCAGACACACTGAGGACAGCATACTCCCAGTGGGGAAAGTACAACACTTTTGCCTCTATAGCAAATAACAATATAATATTCATTTTTGTGGAATATGGAATAACTCATCATAAACTGTTTTTTTTTTATTTTTAATTTTACTTCTTATTTTAAATACAACCACAAGAATATATTGATGTAAAATTAATTACATTTCCCTTTATATTTATAAGTATTTTCACTAAAATTCTACATGGACTTACACAAGAACATAATGTGGCTACTATTGAATCTAGTTTTTCTGTAAATAGTATGACTTTCATGGCTATATCTACATCAATAAACAAAACAGTTCTTTGGCTTAAAGGAGAGATCTGTGTGCTGCAGCTTACAAGCACAGGTCTGCACTCTTTCTACTGCCCCTCAACCTAAACAAATATTCATCTCATCTTCTCCTCAGGAAGAATTTCTGGCCAGTTCTTTTTCCACAGCTCCTTTCTGTAAAAAAAAAATAAATAAATTATCCTGGCATGAGCTAAAAACATAAGTTGTAGGTTACTGACTAAATACAAGGGTTGCCCCCAAAGTAATACCTCCTCTGTTAGTAAGGTGGTGGGTATCAGAGGTGGGTGTTGGTGGAATGGCAGCAAACTTTGAACATTGTTTGACAGATGACAACAGAGGGGCAGTCTGACAAAATGGTTTCTGACATGGAAGTCAGTACGAGCAAAAGTGTGTCACTGAATTCCTCTGTGAGAAAAGAAGTGCACCCACTAATACTCCTTGACACTTACGAAATATTTCTGGAGACTGAACAGTGATGTGAGCATAGTGAGGCAGTGTATGGTATGTCTCAGCAGTGACGACAGTGATGTGGAAAACAAGCCATGTTCTGAATGGCTGTGGAGGTTTTTATGAGTGTGGAATGCAAACTCTTGTTCATTGCTGGTGGAAATACGCAGCTAATCGTAGAATCCTTAGAGTTAGAAGGGACCTTTAAAAGTCATCGAGTACAACTACCCTGCAATGAACAATGACATCTACAGCTAGATCAGGTTGCTCAGAGCCCTATCCAGCCTTAATTGTATCCAGGGATGGGACTTCCACCATGTCTCTAGGCGACCTGTTCCAGTGATTCACCACTCTCACTGTAAAAGACATTTTCCTTATATCTAACATAAATCTCTCCTCTTTTAGTTCAAAACCGTTTCTCCATGTCCTGTCTCAAAAGACCCTGTTAAAAAGTCTATACCCTTACTTCTTACAGTCCTCTTTCAGTTACTGAAAGGCCACTGTCAGTCGTCTCACAGCCTTCTCTTCTCCAGGCTGAGCACCCACAGCTCTCAGCCTGTCCTCATAGGAGAGGTGCCTTGGATCATTTTTGTGGCCCTCCTCTGAGAATGCCTGATAAGTCTATGTCTTTCCTTTACTGAGGACTCCACATCTGGATGCAGTACCTCACCAGCACAGAGGAGAGGGGGCAGGATCACCTCCCTCAACCTGCTGGCTGTGCACCTTTTGATGCAGATCAGGATATGGTTGACTTTCCAGGCTGTGAGGACACATTGCTGCCTTATGTCCAGCTTCCCATCCACCAGTACCCCCAAGTCCTTTTCAGCAGGGCTATGCTCAGTCCTTTCAATCCTTTCATCCTTTCATCTCCCAGCTTGTATTGGTAGTGGCGGATGCAGCAACCCAGGTGGAAGACCTTGCATCACTAACAGCAGTGACTGTTGAAAAATCAGCATTTTGTAGCTGAGAATTTATCAAATAGTGTTCATGTGCTCTTAGTAGCTATTGTATTTTCCATGGAATAAATAGGAGGTATTACTTTCAGAGAGACCTACATAAGAATAGTTGTGTGCTAATGGTGCACCCTCCATTCTAACTCTGTTCAGTTTTTTGTTGTAGATGAAATATTTAGGCCTGTGTGGAAAAAGAATGGGAAATTCCTTATAAGAAATGGGCAATGTAACGGCATTTAAACAAATGAAGTTGCAGTGAGTTGTACGGCCAAATCATAGAGCATTTGGATTTGTGAATCTTGATTTACCTTGAAGCTGGGATTACTGTTATAAGAATTACAGATTACTTTTTACAGACAAGCTGTTAAATTATTGTTTTTTGTCAAGGATGAAAATGTCACCTGCTAAATTTATAGTATTTTATTTTAGATAAACTAGTGGCAAAGTTTCTGTGGAAGTTTTATATTTTATGGGACCAAGTGCCATAGCTGACAAAAATTTACAAGCCTTTGGAACACAAGCTCTTATTCATGTCTACTGAATGAAGTTAATCACTATTAAGATCTGAGAGCATCTGCAAGCAATTAAAATGCTTGTACAGAAATGTTATTTAAAGTATAAACAATTTAGTTTGTCCACCTTTTGTTCAATAGCTGGATACCATTTGTCCTGTGGATGTTAAAGATGGAGACATTTTCTCATTAAAATCTCTTGCAGGGTATCTTTTTTTTTTTTTTTTTTTTTGGATTATTTAATTGCTTTTTCTTTACTCCTGGAGAAAGCTCTTGATCTTCTAAATGTCTTTTTGGTCTGCCATTACCTTTCTTCTTTTTTTTTTTCTTCTCCTGCTCTTGAGGCCTTAGGTTAATTTTCTGGTGATAAAGAAGAAAATAAACCACATGCTTTTCTGTATGTTCAGGTCATTATACATAAGAAGAAACACTCAGTCCAAACATGAGATACTTAACATATTCACATCCACTTAAATATTCAAAGAAATGCTAGGTAATTTTATGTGTTTGGGAGCAGATATTTTATTTTTGTCTTTTTGGTGGAAAAAGACATTGCACAATCAACGATTGTGCCAGCATGCTTCTGTAACTACTACTGCCTAAGTTTTAAGTTACAGATAATCAGTTACATCTTTTGTATTTTTTTTCCTAACAGATTTTTATCTACATAATGCATGATAAAAAAAAGAGTTTGCTTTTAAATTACTTTATAATTGTTAGTTGCTATCTTTATAGTATCAGAAGTGTTTGCATTATTATTATAGTGTTTTTATGATGTTCTCTTGCTCAATATGAAGAAATGCGTTAGAATGTACTGAGGGCTTGGGATCTCAACTTTGTGCCATTTTCACCCGGTACTGTCAACCACCCTATCAACTGTTACATAGCCCAGGATATCCAATCCAAAACTTTTTTTTCAATAAGCAATGACAGTTTTGCTGGTTCCAGATTTACAGTTTTAGGCTTGGCATGAATTTTGAAATATATAAAATCTACTTCTTTTTTTTTATTTTTTTAATACCCAAATTTATTTTATTTATTCTTTAGTATTGAAAGGAGTAAATGCTCATAAGATTTTCCACGAGATGTTTTCCTTTACATATTCAAAATATTAAATTCCCTTTTTCTATCTATCTGACCAGCATGAGATTCACAGAACTTGGCCAATACATTTGTAGTCTAAAAAAGAATCTCAGGATTATGTATTTGAAATAATGATGTAATTTAGTAGAATGTTTATTTATTTTTCAGACTGTAGTTTCTATTAATTTGACGAAGAAGTTAATAAATTCAGCAGGTAGCCCAGATAAAAAGTAGGGCATAGTCAAAGTGGAAAGATATTTGTTGTAGACTCTTGTGATATTTGTGGGCATTTTGGGTGAAGATTATTCTCAATGGATTGAACTTAACTTGCATCTTACATATTTAGGCTGTTTTAATTCATTGTAGCCACAGAAACTTTTGTCCAAACCTGGGAAAATCCTTTGTTCTTTGTGTAAAAAAATTGTGTCATTTTCTTCCTTCCTTTCCTTCCTTTCCTTCCTTTCCTTCCTTTCCTTCCTTTCCTTCCTTTCCTTCCTTTCCTTCCTTTCCTTCCTTTCCTTCCTTTCCTTCCTTTCCTTCCTTTCCTTCCTTTCTTGCCTTCCTGCCTCCCTCCCTTCCTCCCTCCCTCCCTCCCTCCCTCCCTCCCTCCCTCCCTCCCTCTCTCCCTTCCTTCCTTCCTTCTCTTTTGTTTTTCTTTCCCTGTATAATTTGGTACTGTTTATATAACTTCTAAGATAAAGCTGTCTTTTGGAATTGTATTTGAATCTGCTTCATTGAGTCTTTTGGTATTATTCGTGACTTAATTGTAGTTATTCATTTAACACAGTACCATCTGAGGCCTGCTCCCAATAGAAGGCTCCTCATTTTATCTTCTGTCACTAAATGCTAACATTTTATGCACTGCTTAGTTCACTTTTTGTGTAGCATTGTTCCTGCAGTTACTTAAAGTAATTCTAACGGATTTTACAGTATAATTGTGGGGTTTTTGTTTGTTTGTTTGTTGCTTTGGTATGGCTTCTTCTCTCTTGTCTTTATTTCTGTATTTAAATGGCACTTACATAACATGCAGCTTAGCATCTTTTTTCAGAGAAGTAAAAGAATTTCAGGGTTGGTTCTAACTTGACATTTATTTTCTATATGCAGTGATCTCAGTATCACAATGTGTGGTATAATCCTTCCTCTATACATCAGGTAGTTCTGATTGGACCACTAATTCTTGCCCATTTCTCAGTCTTTTAAATAGCATATATACAAACTTCATCATTCCATTTTTCAAAACGGAGTGATTTTGAGGTTACTCTTGATTTTTTTCCCTTTAAAATTTCTACTTTACACTGTTGTATTTTTGATCAGAAACATAAAGTGAAATTAAAGCTCAACTTAATTTTACCTATTGGGTTTGTTTTAATGGCTAAAATGTGCATAAACTCTAACTATATTTTGGCAAGTTTATAAGTTTCATGTAGACACCTTAATGTTGATGCACTGATCTCAACGGATTCTGAAGATGTTGACCAGTCATGAACTTACATCCCATCAGATCTAGCTAGTCTAGGAAATCTGTTAGGAATGCCACTAGGTAAGATTCTTTTAAGGAAGAATGAATAACTGAGCATTTACGGATAGATAAGATGCAATACAATAGAGGTTTCCAATGCTAATATTGCCCGTTAGTTTTTCTAACTGCATTTGTGTGTGATAATGTCCACTTGGCAAATGTTTTTTCTCAGCTTCTTGATGTTTACTAGCAGCTAGATTTTTAAGACAGTTGAAGAGTCGCTCTTTAACATAGCATGAAAGAATTATTTGCAGTGTACGGGGTTGAAAAGGACTGTTCACTCGGCCTATGCTATTAAAAATCATTTATAAAAAGAATTTTCACAGCTCTTTTAAAATTTACAATTTTAATGGAAAGCTTGACAGATACTTTTAATATCATTTTGCTTTTCCTTTGTCTTAACACCAATTTCCAGCATGTTTATAGAACTAGATTTCCATTGTTCTCACCAGTATGCCCAATGGGCATTCAGTATTTCATGCTAACTCTGTGTTTTGCTGCTACCCTTTTTACAAGTGGAATATACTGTGTAAGGGGAGACAGTGAGAAGAGAGCTCTCTGGGCAGAGTTGTTAAAACCGTGTCAGTCTGTCCTACAAGACAACAACACAGGGGAAGCTGGTAGATTTTAGTCCTCTTCAGAGTTGGGAATATTTTTAGATACTCCTACATTTTTGTCTACCGCCACTGTAAGGTGGAATTAAGAGCGTATTTACAGTACAAAAGAGATCAGTCATTTTCAACCAGGATGCATCACAGTTATAAAATGGCAAAAGAGCTTCGGTTCCTGAGTTAATACCTCTTTGTGGTGCGTGTACCATGTGCACATGCTAATTCAGACATCTCAGTATTACGCTCCACTAAATGAAATAAATAGGCCCATAATCACTGCTGAGTATCATCCCTTTAAGTTTATTCAAGTGAGCAGAAATACATCTTTCTGAGCATGTTTGAGAGTCTCTGTATGCTCTGATGAATTCATATTTCCAAGTTTGTCTATGCAGAAATAAAAAGCACAAATTCTCTTCCTCGTTGTGCCAGCCACTTCCAATGACATATTGGATTCTGTAATAACTGAAAGTTGCTTGCACACTTGCTGAAGTGGCATTCTGCAGTTTATTCACTGGCATGTCCCTTGATGATGAAAGGTTGAGAGAATTATGACTCTGAAGAGGGAAAGGCTTAGCAGGGATCTTATCCAGGTGTATAAATACCTGAAGTGACAATACAGGGAGGGCAGAGCCAGGCTCTTTTCATTGATACCCAGTGCCTCTTGTCCTGGCAAACAGGAACACAGGAGGCTGCCCCTGAACACTTGGAAACACTTCTGTTCTGTGCAGGTGACAAGAATATTGATATAAGTTGCTCAGGGAGGCTGTGGACTTTCCTCCTTGGAGATCTTCAAGTGATACCTGTGCATGGTCCTAGGCACCCTGCTCTAGGCATCCCTGCTGGAGCAAAGTTTGGGCCAGATGATCTCCAGAAGTTCCTTCCAACCCTAGCCATTTTGTGATTGTGTTATTTTGTGGTTACTACCCTTCAAGACTTGTCAATAACTGGTCGGAGCAAACACTGAATATGTTTCAGTCATCTTACTGATTTCTCAGTTAATGCTGATGGTGGTGAGATTTTATCAGTAATCCAGCCAGGAAGGATGCAATTAATTAGATGATCAGTATTATTTGGCACTATGTCTACTGACATTAAATCTAATTTTTTATTAGAAGTTGAATATCAATATTGTGATTTCAGTTTGCCTCCCTAACTTCAAGAGGAAGCGGAACAAGGGAAAAAATTAACTGGCGAAGTATTGAAAAAAGCTAGTAGAAGATGAGAGAACAAATAGAATTCAAACTGAATTTTATTCTACCTTGTCTGACAGTATTTCTTTCTTTTTTTTTTTTTTTTTATGTAAATTTTGAAGGTAGGAAACAGTTAGGAGGTAATAAACAGGACATCTAGTCTGCAATCCACTTTTACAGTTACATTAACTGCGGTATTAGTGATTATACATGATACAGAAATGCTAAAAATGTATTATGCAAACAATTATAGAGTTTTGAATTTCTCCAGAAAAAATTCCTGTGTTTTCTGCCTCTGGAGCGTTTGAGGACATGAGGCATTATGATTGCCGTCAGGCAATTTTCTTATGTCTTTGTGCCTATTGCTGCTTTCTAGCTTTGATGGATTCTGTTTTAAGAAGCAAAATATTCATATTTTGAAATATTACTAGAAATAAGGTGGTAAACGAATGAAAAAGTGAAAAAAGGAAGAAAAAGAATGTCTAATAGAAATGAAGATTTACTTTTAAAACTGCGATACAAATTATATATCTTTTTGATGTATATTTTGCTGAGGTTTTGATGTCTAAAATGTTTTTCTTTGAAAAAGTTATAGGTTGTTTTTTTTTAATAATGTAGTCTGAAAGGATGTTGAAACAACTGTGTAGTAATTCTTCATGAAAATGAAAGTAGCTTTATAGGAAGTATGTACTTAGAATTAGAATTCCAAAGTAGTGGATTCATTATATTGCTTAGAAACTGCAAGTATCCAGGTAAATGTCCTTTCTATGTTTTCACAGTCCAAGGAAAGAAAGTTGCTTCCATTAAGAAGTTATCTGTTAGGGAGGGGAATCGTCTACCAGAAGATAATATCTGAAATGTAGATGTTGAAATCTCTGCAAGTCATCTGCTTTCATAGCCAGTGGAAAGAGACATTTTTAGAGAGTGATACATTGCACTGTAAGGCCACATGAATCACCCTCTGGAGATGCCTGTGTGTCTTCGCTCCCTACAGGCAACTAGATGAAAAGTTTGGGCTGAAAGTGCAGATTTTTGAAGGTTAATGATAAATTTGTGGGGTTAAGCTGTAGGTAAATTATTTTAAAAGTACAAATTCAGAACTATGTCTGATATTGTCCATTAGATGAATCTGTGGAAATAGTTGATATGTTTTAAAGTGCTTGAAGAAGCTGAATATGTTTTGAGTGTAATAACAAGAACTTTTTTGAACAATTGCATGACGTGTTGCGGAAGGACTTTTTACAAGGGCATATAGTGATAGGTCAAGGAGAAACAATTTTAAACTGGAAGAGGGCAGATTTTGACTAGATATTAGGAAAAAATTCTTTACTGTGAGGGTGGTGAGACACTGGAACAGGTTGCCCAGCGTGGCTGTGAATGTCCCCTCCCTGGAAACATACAAGGCCAAGCTGGATGGGTTCCTGCTTACAGCAGAGGGGTTGGAACTAGATGATCTTCCAACCCAAACCATTATATGATTCTGTGATTCTATGTTGTATATCACACACGTGCAGGTTAACAGGCAGTCAAACCAAATTTTATTCAAGGATTGAAATAAGATACTCTGATACTCATCTTGATTCACTGTGAACTGTGTTCTTGGGTTCAGGAAACTGTATGTATAGCATGTATGTATATATCACTTTCAATCCACTTAAAAAGCTGATAAGGTTTTGCATGTGATAACACTCTAGATGCTATTTAAACAAACAAATATGTGGTATTTCTTGATGTTAACTCTAATAGGATCTCTGGTTCTACTTTTATTCCAAGAGTAGTCCTCCAGTGCTTATGAACAAGGACAAATTCAAAATTCTATTGTAGTCCCATTGTAGATATCCTGCTGCCTGTGCCTTGCTAAAGCTGCCATGCCACTGCCACATTCTCTTAGCACATCTGCACACAGTAATGCAAATAACTCTTAACTGTTTCATCTAAAAAAATATATTCCTAAAACAAAAACAAACAAACAAGATGTCCTTTTTTTTAATTTTTAATTTTTAAATTTGAATCAACATTGACTAAATGAAGTTATCCAAACTGTTAAGTGCTGAATTCCATCTCCCATTGCTAGTTGTAGTATTTGCACCTTAAAAAAGGTATTCAAATATCTTACTTGGCACAGTGGCTACTTTTTTATCAGTGCTATATGGGAGGATTTTAATCTCAAAATGCATTATGTCCACAGTAATTTTCAGCATGCTGTAATAGTAAGAGAATCAGAAATATTTATAAATACCAGATGTGTCTAAGCTCTCTAATCTGTAGTAGTTGACCACATCTGATATTATTTATTAAATTATTCCCTGGATGTAATTTTTCATAGCATTATCAGAAGGAAGATGCTGGTAAACTTAAGTGTCCAGTTATATACCTTTAAAAGGATGAATGTTATGTCTGAAATGTAAATCCTGACATTATACTGGAATTTTTTATAATCTTTATTTTTTTTTCCCCACAGTCACCAGATTCAGTTGGATTGCATATATGTTAAAGTTATAATCATTTTTTAGTAAGGCTGTACTTTACATTCATAAAAAAATCACATATAGATGGTCACTTCTAATATTACATATTTCTTTTATTTTATTTTGTCATTGTTTAGAGTCTCCTAATCCATATTTACCTACTGTGTTTCTAAAGGGAATCAAATTGGTTTTGTGGTACATTAATGTTTTATGCAATATTCCATAGAGAACATTAAATAAAAATAAAAGAAAAAGGTTGACCTCTAGCACTTACACCCATTTCTTATGTCGAACTGGGAGATGTTGAAAGCCCTGTATGGTCATAACCCTTCTATCTAACTGTGACCCTCCTTAACATTAAGCAGGTGACTCGATTAAACATAAATCAGGCATAAAATGCCCTGCATGAGGCAGCACAGTGAATCAAGCAAATTATTAAATGGCAAAACTCATTCTGTGCTCTGGGCAATGTAAGCTGCCAGCACTTATACATCAAAACTTCACTCAATGTAAGATTGATTTTATTTTATTTTGTTTATTTTAATTCCCTACAGCAAGCTGTGTTAGTCGTGTAAAACACTGTCTGCATCATTACATTCCTAAGGAATGCTTTTCTCTTTAAGCAAAGGCTGATCACAGTCTTGAGCAACGTAATCTTAGACTAAATGTGCTGCACTAGAGCTGCCAGAGCTAATCCTTTGTGAATTTGTACTGAAACTTAGGCTTCTGTTGATGTATAGTTTTGTTTGTTTGTTTGTGTGTATACACGCTATCAACATTATCAAAAATAGGAGCACCAAAGGAGTAGTGTTGCAAAATGGAATTACCACTGTCCGTTGAAGATCCTTACCAGTTTCAATAAAGTCAGTGGGATTAAGCGTGTAAGTCCTATGTTAAGAGTAGAATGAATTTTTATGTAAGATGATACATGTCTTCCTTTCACAGTTGCTTTTTATGCTGCCTTAAAACATGTCAAAATAAGCCCCAGCAGAGGAGCCTAAAAGGAATGTCAGCTCTGTGGTTATGTAAATCGAATTGAGTGCTTTACAGCAGGTTTAAGATTTTTATAACTTAGGAGTTGTTAACAGCCAGCTGGTTTGTATCTGTTTTTTATGGTTATTCTTGTCATAGGCAGCCTCCACAATTTTTAATTATATTTTATGGTATGTGTTTTCCCTCCTATTGAATCCCACAGCCACTCTTTCCTTCAAAAGATATTTTCCACTGGGAGGAGAAGAAGCATTGCTTTGGGACTCCATCATTAGAAATACCGTTGTATAATTACCTACTGGTAACAACAGTGGAGTGTGAATCTCCATTGCAGGTCT
The DNA here is from genome assembly GCF_038088225.1 of Cyrtonyx montezumae. Lineage (NCBI taxonomy): Eukaryota > Metazoa > Chordata > Aves > Galliformes > Odontophoridae > Cyrtonyx > Cyrtonyx montezumae. The sequence goes on along the minus strand of NW_027072034.1, from coordinate 11,661,707 downwards.
TTAACTTGCTGTGCCAGTATGGAAATCTGTAGCATTCTGTACACCCAGTTAGGAAGTTATGCCTGCAGCTCTTGGCTCAGGCTGTTGTCTTCTGTTTTTAAAGAACTGATTTACAGCTTTTATTGTATTCACAATGCAAATGTGTCTTTACTTCACAGTTCCGTTTTGAATACAGGCTTTGTGCTTTGCAGATTTGATTGCACTCCGTGTCCTGGATCACCACTCATTTTGTAACATATGTTCTCAAAAATGTTGTATTTTAATGACTGGAACAGTGATAGTGGACAAAATTAATCTTTCAAATGTTTTTATAGCAGTGTAATTTCAAGATTATTGTCTGATTCCCATCTGGAGCAGAAATAATTTTTAAAACACAGAAGAGCACATTTTTCTCTGGAAATAAAAATACCATGCCTGACAGCCTGAAAAACCAATGTCTTAGCTTTTGTTATACTTGGAAATATTTATTTAGATATAACTATGAAGACATTACCAGAAACTCTTGTGTTCTTGACTGTTTTACAGTGTTTTCTTAGTTTACCTTGTGAGTGAAAGGAAACAGACCACTATCTAATTGTCATTAATGGTAGATCCTGCTATCGAAACGCCCTCTCTCCTCGCAGATGTAATGATGTAAGAGCTAGGGTCTTAAATAATTAATCATGCTAGAAAGCTGTTTGTAAGGTAGTTTAAAGACTGTTAAGCTTGACAACTGTAAGAGAACAGAAAAAAATTCTATAGGACTTTTCTTAGGTGCACTTAGAGAAAATTAGTGCTTGTTTTTAGCTACAGTCTAAAACAGTTGCAGTCAATCTCACTTGAAAAGTGTGTTTTGAAAGTGTAAAGCAAATAATACATGCTTTTGTGTTATATTCCAAGAATTGATTTGTGTAATCTAGTTTCATTATTTTAACAGACTGAAATCAATAGAAATATTATCATCATACCTAATATATTCAGACATTATGACTCTATAGATCTTCTTGTATTACACAATATTATATTTAAATTTGAATGTTAAGTGTTTATCCTGACCCACTTACACTGTAATGCATAATGCCAGCAGCTTCCTAACTACAAATTCAAATATCTCTCTCTCCTGCATTGTATTTCTATTAATTTGCAGTGCTACTCAGAAGCACTCCTCCATGTCAGTAAATATAAATACACTAGTTACATACTTAACAGAATTGATTGTCTTGGTAGATCCTTCTTTTTTAATGCAAATCAGTAGAAAATTCAAATATCCTCATCCTCAAATATCCTTATGCTTCAAAAGCATAAAGTTTGAATATTGATAAAAATGCGCTCTTTTTAGCAGTGTAGTTGTTGAATATTTTTTCATCTTATTCCTGATGCAGATTTTTTTTCTAGTGTTCATCTTACTTAACTTAAGAAAGCATAGGAAGTCTAAAGGTGCATGTAATACAAAAAATGAATAAAAATTTATCAGAAAGAAAAAAAAGAAAATGGAAGGGAAGGGAAGGGAAAGGGAAAGGGAAAGGGAAAGGGAAAGGGAAAGGGAAAGGGAAAGGGAAAGGGAAAGGGAAAGGGAAAGGGAAAGGGAAAGGGAAAGGGAAAGAGGGAAAGAGAGAGAAAGAGAGAAAGAGAGAAAGAGAGAAAGAGAGAAAGAGAGAAAGAAAGAAAGAAAGAAAGAAAGAAAGAAAGAAAGAAAGAAAGAAAGAAAGAAAGAAAGAAAGAAAGAAAGAAAGAAAGAAAGAAAGAAAGAAAGAAAGAAAGAAAGAAAGAAGAAAGAAAGAAAGAAAGAAAGAAAGAAGGAAAGAAGGAAAGAAGGAAAGAAAGAAGAAAGAAAGAAAGAAAGAAAGAAAGAAAGAAAGAAAGAAAGAAAGAAAGAAAGAAAGAAAGAAAGAAAGAAAGAAAGAAAGAAAGAAAGAAAGAAAGAAAGAAAGAAAGAAAGAAGGAAAGAAGGAAAGAAGGAAAGAAGGAAAGAAGGAAAAAGAAAGAAAGAAAGAAAGAAAGAAAGAAAGAAAGAAAGAAAGAAAGAAAGAAAGAAAGAAAGAAAGAAAGAAAGAAAGAAAGAAAGAAAAAGAAAGAAAGAAAGAAAGAAAGAAAGAAAGAAAGAAAGAAAGAAAGAAAGAAAGAAAGAAAGAAAGAAAGAAAGAAAGAAAGAAAGAAAGAAAGAAAGAAAGAAAGAAAGAAAGAAAGAAAGAAAGAAAGAAAAGAAAGAAAGAAAGAAAGAAAGAAAGAAGGAAGGAAGGAAAGAAGGAAAGAAAGAGAAAGAAAGAAAAGGAAAAACATACTGCCTCGGAATATACATGGAAAGATATGTACATTATTTTTTAAAACTCCTATAAGCTGTATTTATATGAGATCCAGCACATCGGAGATATTTCACCTTTAGGAACTAGAGTTCTTCAGGCAGAGTTCATGGCTTCACCTCTCACTTACCCCGTCAGAACTGCTTTTATTTGCTAACTATCACCTACAAAATTAATGCTAATTGCTTCGTTCTCTAGGTCTGTTGAGCATAATGTAATACATAGTTTTGACTTAAATATAATTAGTTTCTATACTTGCCAGAGATTATCCATAAAGGTATTTTGAAGACGAAAGTCTCTACCAGAATCAACCATACTAATTGATCTGGAAAAAACCATAAGCAATGAAGCAAATGGTAGTTCACATATTAAAGGCTTTAATGCATTGATTAATGTTAGATAGACCTTTGTGTGAGATTTTTTCCTACAGTAATTTTTCCCCATTTAAAATGAATATTAATTTTCTCCTGTTTGAGTAGGAACTCTTCATTTTGGATTAGAAACAAAATTGAGAGCGGTGCTTTTACAAAACAACTTCTTCACTCAAAACACAGCAATAAATAACTCTAGCTCATAATGGTAGTGCCACATTCAAGGAACTGTCCCCTTCAGCCTCGTATTGGATCAGTAGTCCTGACAGACATGTATACGGTGTTCATTTTGTTTTTGTGTGGGCACTTGTGGGACCCACTTTGCACCAAGTTTGTGATATTCCAATGTTGCCAGCATAGCTTCCAACACATTGTAGTCAATATTTAGCTCTGTAGACGTTTCCCTGGTTGTAATCTATCGATCTGTGTAGATGAGCTGATGGAGATGCTTTTCATTACACAGCATGAGAACTGTGCATGACCATTCAGAATGTGGCTTGCTATTCATGCCACGGTCACTAACGCTGAAATGCACCACCCACTACCTCACTGTGTTCTCATCCGTTGTTTGGTCTCCAGAAGCGTTCAGCAAGTATCAGTTAGTTTCAGCCGTTGCAATTTTTCTACACGCAGGAATTCAACACCTTTGTTTCATACACACTTCCATGTCAGGCACCATTCTGTCAGACTGCCTCTCTGCTGGCATCTGTTGCACAGCAATGAAATGTAACAGAATATTGGTAGGATGGTTCAGCCTCTACTGACATACCACCAACATCCGCCTCTGAATTCATCAGCCATCATCATAAAATGGGAGGCATTAGTTTGGGAGCAGCATTTATGTGTTTTTAAATTCTTAATATCCTGTTTTTCATAATATGACTTTCTTTTTTTTTACAATCAAGAAGAAAATAAATGGTCATATTTTACAAACATACAATCAAGTAATTATATTCTCTCTTGACAGCATTGTCAGTGATTTAGAAAGAATACATTCCACATTTAACTAGCTCTGGTATTAACAGAAGTCTAGGGTTTATTTATTTTAATAAGCCTGTCATTTTTTTTTTTACAAATATTCACAAAGTGAGAAAAATTGCTAGAAATTTCATCTTTAGAATTTTAATTAACTTGAATATGATTTTAAATGAATTTCAAGTTACTAAAAAATCTTGAATCTTTTAAATTGATTGTCCTATAAGGAAAAAATGGCAGGTAAACTAATAGCAATCTAAAACCTTCACTTACTGTTTTTGTTCAGTGTCTCTAGGGCTGAAAATGAAAAGCTGTAGACTTTTACGGTGAATTTTGAAGTAGTGTTGCTTCGTCATTGTGGATTTATTTATTTATTTTTTGCAGTGTACACTGCACTCTGAACTTGTGTTCCCCTTTAGAGGAGTTTGATATGAATTCTATGGACTTTGTTTGACTTTATAGATTTCGAAGCAGGGCTGATAACGTTAGCATATGCTTGGCACTTTTCCCTTTATAGCTATATACTGATATCAACTAATTTCTATTAAGAAACCATGTGTAAGGTATCCATACCTTCTGGTAAAATTAGAATTAAAATTCAGGACCCTCTAATTTCTTGTTCTGTCTTCAGTTAGAACAATGAAATTCTTATTTAAACAGGTGATCTGCTTCAAAATTAATTCAGGTATTATTCAGGTATTTTATTTCAGCGTATCTTTTGAGATTCTTCTTAGTACCCAATAAGGATTTCCTTGGAAGGAATTCTTGGCTTATATGGATGAGCCACAGTCATGTATGTGTGGGGGCAGTGATCTGCTTGTATTTAATTTACAACTAACTGAAGATAAATCATAAGAAAATGGCAGTCAGGAGAACCAGACAGGCCATCCAGCTGTCCAACCAAGCAACTGACCTAGGGGCATCTCTAAAGCTGCCAAAATAACTGTTTATGGAATCTGACAAAAAGCCAAATCCTACTGCTAGAAAAAATATCTCCCGTAATTTTGCATCTGGGTCTTTCATATGAACGCACGGGACGTGAAAAAGAAAGTAAATAAATGGTAAAGCATTTTGAGCAATTGGCATTCTAGAGTTATTGTTATTTCTGTTAACACTTGTTTGAAACACTCAGTGCTAATGAAGGACTAATTTGGAGGAAGAGAGCACAGAGTTAGAAGCTTTCATTGAACTCAAGTTCAATTTGATTTTGTCAATTTGCCAAAAGGGTAAGATACTAAGATGAGCTGATGCATCAAATGGATTAAAAAAAAATTGTCCTATTAATAAAGGTAATATTTCTTATAGTTTGGGGTGCAAATGTTGATCTCATCAATACAACAAACAGCTCATTTAAGCAACTGGAAATATTAACCATTCAGCACTCCAGTATATCAGCACCATCAGAGACCGTCTGTTTCTTTGGTCCTCTGAAGCCATTTTGTAACTCCTTCTGTATTTCATACACTTAACATGCCAGGAGTATCAGTCACTTGTACCTGAAATTAACTGTTTCCAGGAAAATTCTAAGGTTGCACTGAACATCACTAAGGATTTCCTGAAGTGTAAGCTTTCTTTCAATAAGCACATGAGAATAGAAAAAAGCTACTTGTAAATATTTTCCTTCAAAAACGTGTTGATTGAGACAGTATTATACTGCCACTTTTGAAAAGCATTTTGTATGGTTGGGAAGGGCAAGGTGTCAACAGCAAAGAGAGAAAACAGCAAAGAAAAATTTATGTACACTTTGCAGATTTGATCATGATACTACATGGTGCATACATAAATGTCTACAATAGATGATATGTCATCTTTATTAAACACTGTTGCTGGAAGGACAGAATCATGCTGATTCATCTGCTTTTATTATGTGAAATCTCACTACTACGTACAGCTTAGATAAAACATGGTTCTTTTGTGGCCTGTTATTGCCATTGAATGTCTGTTTTGATAGTTGGAGTAAATACTCCTTTTCAAGCTTGGCAAAGAAATGCAACATATGACTAATGTGCCCAATTAAAGACCTGAAAACACTGAAAGAATGCTAAGAATTCTAGAAGTAGACATTTCTCTAATCATCAGGCAAAAAATAATATATATCTCCTTAGTTTTGTGCACACTTTATCAGAAAATTAAATTTGGTTATACATTTGTGTCCTTTCAAATAGTAACTCCTGTGCTTCCAAAACTGAGTATGTTTTTTAACATGCTTAAATGCCAATTAAGAATTCAATTGTAAACAAACTCAGAAATTCATTGTAAGAAATTATCACAAACTCGGTCATTTCCCCTCATTTCCTCATGTATATCAAAAAATTTACAGTTCTGTATTTTATCAGTCCCATTAGTGTATTTCACAGCTAGCATGTTCTTCAGACCACTTTAGGAAGGGGCCACCAAGGCCGTTGGGTTATGTAGTGAATAATGCTGTAAACTGTAAGCAACACCGTATACTTGCCATCTTACCTATCTGTGTGATTTCCTAAGTGATTTCAAATCAACATTAGTATCAAATAATTAGAATGTGCATGGTGTTCAGGTTTCTAAGACATTATAATAGCAATATTTGTGTCCTGTTTTCCAGGTGATCTGTAGAGAAAATTTTCTGATTAGAGTGTGGAGAACTAGTAGTGTCTGTAAAATCCCCCCCAGATAAACATGCACTAAGAGGAACAGACCATGCATGTTTTTATTAAAAAGATAAAGACATTCTCTCCGTCAGGATGTTGATGCTTTAGTTGTTAAATATTGATATTGCATCTTACTGTTGGCTGAGGTTAGATTGCTAGTGGCTGGGAAAAAAAAAGTGAGCTATTATCTAGATACTGATTAAATTTTTGTCAATTATTTTTATTACTCACTTTGTGCTAAGTTTGCAGTCCATTTTGCCAATATCAGTGTCAGAATTGTAAAACTTAGAATTTAGAAATGATAAGAAGAAAGGTCATAACCTAGAGTAATGAGAAATTATAGAACACATATCCCATCCCTCTTTTCTGCAGAGGCTGACAAATGGAGAAATTTCCAGTAACAGATAGATTTGGGGTATACTCTAATGTATTGATAGCCTGTTCATTAATGCTTGAAGAAAAGATGAATTAAATTTACTTCTGTATATTACAATATTTTGAGGAATATGTGGAATACTCATATTTTGACTGTTGATTAATGCCACCCATTTGAGAGGAGTAAAGTACAGCCAGTGATACACATATAATACCTCATTCAGACATGATATGATGAAGATTTCTTGGGCCTAAGATGATCTTGTTAAGGTCCATACTAGGACCTTGTCATGCTGTGTATTTGTTGTCTTGAATATTCATCCATAATGGGGTAGAAAGTCGTACTGTTCAGCTCTTGATTTCAAAGATTATGCCTTTTGGAAGCACACACAATCAATTGTACAAATCTAACTTTGCCAAAGGCTGCAGTTTCTATAATATTGCATCAATGCATACTGTGGGTTAGGTAGCACGTTTGTTTCTGTATTATAACCAAATACAGTGATTATATTTGCATAATAAATAGCGTATTTTCCCCTTTAACATTGTAAGCATCTTCAAATGTTTACTTTTTGAATATGAGTCAATTCTGAGTTGTAAAATAATCTTTTTGGAGACAGAAATGCCAGAAGTGAGCCAGAGAGTAATCCTTTGATACAGAGCTGTGATATGACCATGGTTTCACTGCATGAAGGCACATGCACATCTCCCACTGTCATGCCATGGAAGGAGACGCAGGTGCTTCCAAATGTCCAAAGTCTGTGATTTGTCTAGTGCCTTGATCTGCACTCGAGATGCAAAGAGAAGAGTGCACACCCCAGAGATTAGGTGCCAATCCATGAAATCTAGTGTTCTGTTACCTGGTGCAACAAGTGGAGCATGTAAGTGAGAGAGGGCTGTCTGTAAGAATTTACTACCTTTTAATCTGAAAGCAGGACTACACAGCATTCCCTGTAAGTCATTATCACAGCTACTTTGTACAGTATCACAGTTCTGCATCACAGTACAGTAGTCTGCTGTCGGTGTTCTGTAATAGTACATTTAGCCCTATGCCTTGCCTGTGGCACAGCATAATGTATAATGGATCTGACAAAATTAAAAAATAGAAATAAAAAAGAAGAAAAAAAAGAAAAAAGAAACAGGACCATAGACACCTTGCAGCTCTTGAAGGTGGTGGAGGAGGTAGGGCTCCCCTGATCCTTACAGGTGAATTCTTTATGTTTTGAAACATGAAAATTCTCTTGCCCAACTTTGTGTGCTAAAACAGTGACAGGTAGGCCTTGAAATAACAACTAGTAGATTTCTGGAATCTTTTCCTATATTGACTTCTGTCATTATAGTGCTTTTCACACTTGTAAATGTAGATGAAAACAGCAATCAATAGGATATTTGTTCATGTAGCATATTTTTACGCTGTTAATAAATAATCCTTTATAAGCTTTATTTAAAATATCTTGAAAAGGTAGTGAATAAGATGTATTTCACGTGAAAGACCAGGTGTATACATCAAATTGGTAAATAGGAATGAATTTGGCAGCTCTTCATGCAAGGTTGAGATCTGAAGTTGTAGGGAGACTTCCATTGGGCCATCGGGCTGCTTTGACAGTGTTCAGATATTAGTTTAATCAAAGAACTGTGTGCCATTACCCCAGGATCTGCGTCAAGCTGTGGATTAGGTTTATAAAAAAAAAACTACAAAAGCTCCTGCCGGTTGAAAGATTATGAGTATTTAGCTACATTACTGCTGTTACAGGCATGAACACGCACGTCCTTTTGGTATTTTTGTATTGTAGAGGTGTTGCAATTAATTAACTGTGTCCATCTAGTTTTAAATTGGACTGCAGACCAAGGCTTTATTAAGTAGCTCTGATTTTTTGTATTCTGTTTCTGACCTTATAATGAAATGCATTTCTCTAAACAAGACTCAAAGAACGTGTCAATAAAAGACATTGATGTTAGTCAAATCTAAGAATGTTAATCAGGAAAATTCATGGAACACCAATAACTATCAGTAACTGCCATTGTGTTAAACCTTTTAATTTCTCGTAACGGAGAGAATAGAGTTGTGAGAACATGAGATAATACACACAAAAAGAATAAAGGAATTCTGTTTGCAAAAGGTGCAGGGAAGTTGTTCCCATAATAAGTCATTCTATTTAACAAGAGCCATTATTGCACTCTAGCAATGCAAATGTAAAACAGAAAGTCTATTAGGAACCAGGCATCATTGTTAGCATAATATATTGTTAGTATTTATATTTTCCCTTCACACATACTTCATTTTTTATGTTTTTGGATTACATAGTATTCCGCTAAAGAGATTGTGAATCGAGGTTTGACACGTAAGTAAAAGTATTTTTTTATATTGTTCAAAGCTGACCTCTGCTTTTAGAAAGGCTTGATCTGCACTTTTTCATCTGTTTAGAAGCATGCATTTTTGGTTAAGAAATTGAAGACAATCTCTTTGTCTTTTCCTAAGCTAGGGAGTTTGAGATAAAAAAGAATGCCTGCTTTAAAAGTCACACATGGCTGTAATTTAAGATTTTTTTTACCTCATTGTCCATAACAGTTGAAAGAAACCTTCAATGAAAGTTTATTAACTAGGCCAATGCCTCAGGCAATAAAGGTTCATTTATTACCAGTTTCTTGGCTGTTTTTCTTCTTCTATTTTTCGGTTAAACTCATAGCGTAAGATAATACTTCACAAAATTAAACCTTTGACCTTCTGTGGAGTTAAGTCGCCTTTGATTAGATAAAGTAACAATTTATGGTCCAGCATGAGGTTGCACACAAAATGAATAATGCAATAGGCTGAATGAGAACTGAGAATCTATTGCTTTTGAAAAGATGACTGTTGTTTAAGAAAGAATGTTCCCTCTTAATTGTGTTGTTGTGAAGCTGTATGCATTCCAGCAGTATTTTAAACTGCTGAAAAATATAATATAGCGAGGCATCATTGCAGAGTGCATTGTTTAATTCTATCACGATTGCATCAAACCAATGAAAAGTCACAGATTACAAAACATGATAAGCTCTAACAGTAATTTGTCATGTTATTTGAAATACACTTTAAGATTATACTTTTTACACTTCATTACAAAGAAATAAATCCACAATAAAGAATATCTTCATGGAACATATATGCATCAGTCCCATATATGGTAGCTATCAGTGATAAAGTCACTACGTTTGCCTTTTATTTTCCCCCACCAATTCTGAACCTGCCAGTAGTTCTCCGAAATGAAATCTGTGTTAAGTTTTCTTTGCTTTCAGCAAAACAGATCAAGAGGACACTGCTTCTTTCTAGGTCTGTGTTTTATTTCTGCAACTGTGTTATTCATTGCAGGGACGCATTATATGTAAAAAGGTTTTTAGATTTGAAAGTTGCTGAGGAAATTTAGCTCTTTTGATTGTTTATTTTAAATGAAATACCCAGACGAAAAAAAAAATCATATTGCAATTTAGGAGTAGTTACAGGAAAAAGGTCTGATTAGTTCTGATGAACAACAGATGGTTGGAGACTCACAAACATTGGTTTTGTCCCAGTGCAAGATTGGCAACTTCATTTTAGTTCACCATTTCTAGTTTCACTAGTCTAACTTATATCACATGGCTCAATTTTTCTAACAATTCCTTCTTTAAAAATACTTGAAGTGCAATTAGTTATTCCACTTTCATTTATTTACCTGACTCTTTTATTAATATCAATTTTATGAGTATTCAGAAATAATCTGGATGAGCAGCTTATGCTGCACCATCAAGCTGAGCAGGAAAATAAAACTAGAAATGCCAGACAAGGATTTTGCTGTTATCCAAAAATAAAAGGTAATGATGTTTTTGGGGTATACCAATATTGTATACAATCAGTTCAGATATAAGGAACATAAATCTTCTGGATGATTGCTACATGCCAGTTCTTTATACATAAAGAACTCTACTAAGGAAAGTTGGTATATTTTAGCAGAATGTTACAGTACAGTGTGAAGTTCCCCTTTCAACAGTCTACATAATCAGACCCCTGTCCTCCTGCAGATTGCTTTCCCATTCTTGTTCTATGTATTGTACTATAAAATACCCATTAGATCAGAGACAGGTTAGGATCCTATTTCATTTGAAATAACTTGGTAGCAGTTTAGCAAGCTACCAAAAACTTAGGTCTGAACTGCAGAAACCCATGAAACCATTGCAACAATCTGCAGTGATCAGGGTCAAGACTTCGGGAGTAACACTGCATTTATTTCTCAAGCAGAGGGATTCAGACTGTAGCAAGATTTTTGTCCAAGCAAGAACTCCAGTATGAAATCTAGAATTAAATTGAGAAAATACGCAAATTATTTTCATGTCTATGCCACTAACATAAACTATAAGAAGAAAGATTAAGCATTAATGTGAAATAATGAAAGGATTTCTTTCAGAATTCAGATGCAATTTGGATCTCCTCTCATGCAGTGAATAAAACGTTTATGCTGAATGAACTTTCCAGCAAATAAATTAAATTAAATGTAACACATTGCTGACTGTCATTTTTTTATTTTCTGCATATTGTATGATGAAAAGATGAGTAATCATGAAAGTAGAATTGAAGTCCTAAAGAAAGTGGTTGTGAAAATGCATACACATATTAGTAGATTTTTTAATGTATCTGTAAGTGTGTATAAATATGGTATTTATAAAGGAAAGAACAAATTATATTAAGGCAGTTAATAATTATTAGAAATAATTATTTTTACATTTAGAAATAATTATTAGGAATGCTAATTACTGTTGGAAATAGTATGAAAAAGTTGTAAGTAAAACCAGATAATGAAATATTTTTGTAGTTTGTCCATGGACCAGGTTTAGGTGAATGCTGAGAATGTGAATGTTGAGATGTATTTGAACCTGAGAAGTAAACTCATACTTAATTTTATTGCTTTTTTTATTTTTTATTTTTTTCCCCACAAATAGGATGTCTTGTAAAATTATCATTCCATAAAAATTGAAAGTTTTAGGAGCAGTCTCTAAAGGCAGGGAATAGTATTTGTTGGAAGTTGTGTGTCTCCAACGGTATTTTCTACACTTTTTGAAAATCTGCCATTATATATGACAGCTTTCTTTGGCATTTTGCTTTTAAAGCACTTTCTTATTTTTTTTTTTCCCTGGAGATACTATGTGTTTTGTCATTGTGTTTCATTCACTCGTTTTTCAGCATTATAGACCATGCATACTGGGCATACTTCTGGTCTCATTCTCACCCACAAAATTCTGTCTTCACTAGACTTGCATGGGTGTAAATTAAACCAGAACTTGGCAGGGAATGCTTATGATTATATTTGGCAGAGGCAGCAGGCTGCAACTTTATTAACATAATTAACAAACACACCCAACAGGCCAAAGTAATCTAGTGACAGAAGAAGGAAGGTCTTTGTAGAAAAGGATCATTCACACTTTTGGTGTTCTGCTTCTTGTTCCTGAGTTCCTACTAAGGCTTGGAGAGCTTTCAATTGAGTTGTAATTCAAATTCATGTGGTTCCTACAAGACACCTTGAACGGACTTTTGCTGATGAGTCTATAGGAACTGTCAGCAGTACTGAGATTAGTTCATAAGCATGATGTTGAATTGAACTTTACTTTCTGATGTTTTGCATTTTGAATTAAATTGTTGGACAAGATTAATTGCATGCAGTAAGAGATTTAAATGAATAGCTTTATAAAGCATTAAAATTCTAAGTATGTCACATGGGAAAAAAGCTGTAAGGTTTAAACGAATAAATGTATTTAATGCATAAAATGCCTAGGCTAATTTTTTAATTCCTTTACTAACATCTTTTATTGAAAAAAACATACTTTATTCATCCATCTTAGTTATACTGCTGCAGTTGTGGTAATTTAATATTCCTGCTCTTCGCTAATCTTCTGGTTCAACAGAAGTAAACAATAGGTTTCATAAATTAAAAATACGCTCTTCAGAACATGCTTTTAAAGATAAAAAACAAGGCTGTAAACATTTATGACTGAAACAAACTAGATTGTTCAAATACTGCCATGATGTATCATGTATATCAATATGGCACTGATATCAGTTAGAATGCAAACAAGGTTTTAAATGATGTGCCCCTTCATTTCAGCTGGAGAATCCGCTTTATACCATCTGCCTATCAGATGGTTAGGAACCAGGACTGCGTATTAATGCCACATGTTCGATTTTCTTTCCTCTTGTAATGGTTAGATTCATATTGCTAATAGCTGTGCATGAGCACTGTCGATGAAAGTTGTGTGACGATGGAGTGATGAGATATTTATAAAGCTGCCTGTCTCACTGCATAATCAGCAGGAAGAATGCCAGACATAAACAACTTATCAATTTCAGAATATTAATGACAGCCACCATTGACTTTAATCCATCGAATATTTTGGCCCGGACACTTTTTAACTGTCCAGATAAATTTTTGTAAAGCATAAAAAGTAACTGAGTGGCTGTTCTGTGTGATTCTTATTATATCTTCCATTTCAGTTGCCTTTATTGATGACTTATGATTCTCTCATTTAGATGATAAAACTTCTGTAACAAAAAATATACAGCTAAGAAATTCTGTGGCTACTTGCTGTTAGAAAAAAGCGATACTAATTAATGTTTAGTTCAAAGGGCTTTTTCAAACAACCACTTTAAGAAACAATTTTCAAGAACTTACCCAAGGATACATGAATGTTAGAATTTTAAAATATACATGCAGATTTTACATAGCATCTTATTAATCTCTTCTATTTGTTACATATATGATAACCTCTTTTAGTGAGACAGGTAAAGCAATGTGCTAGCAAGAAATTTTTGTTCTGTCTTGGGCCTTCCTTGCCATTTGCTTTGCTATATTATGGCAGTGGAAGGATAGCAAAAAATTAACAGTAAGGCAGAAATTGTTCTAGGGTAGAATTGCCAAGATTAAACTACATTTCTATGGATTATTCCATACTAAGTCCATCTCCCACCCCCAGTTGTGCTTGTATGAGAGACACATTTCAGATTTAGTGTTTAAATTAATTGCTGTGTGGCAAAGTAATCGTTTCAATTACTTATGCAGGTGTATAAGCGTAGGAATAAAACTAGTAGTTTTTTTTTTTTTTTTTTTTGAATTTTCATTTATTACCACAAGCATTGTTTTGAAAAAAAGTTGTATTAAAGATCCAAGCTGTGTTTTATTTTCCTAGTCCATATCCAAAGGCTGTGGTTTCCTTTACAGAGAAACACTGTGGCCTGCTTCAGAGGGAAGCATAAATGGATTTTTTGTAGATTTTATAGCAAAAGTGAGTGTGTATTTTAGCAGTTCTGAAATGTGAAAAACAATATTTCTCTGTGAAAACATATATTTCCAGATGAGCTCATAAATACAGTGGATTATCTGTGTAATATGGTGTTAATACTATTACTTGGAACTAAGTAAAAATTGTTCTCAAAGTTAGTTACAGCCAAAAGTTTGAGGCCTGCTCTTGTATTTGTTGGTTGTGTATATTGGTATTTGAATATTTCTCTACAGGTTTTTTCTTTAAAGATGATAGTTTTAGCTTGCTAATGGTGTATATAGAAAAAAAGGAAGTATAGGGTATTGTATTGTTTGATGAACACAGGAAGCAAACCCTAGTTCAGAGGTGTACTATCCCTTTCTCTGTGGCCTAATTTAGGGACTGTAACCAAATTTGTATAATGTATAACTTCATATCCTTCCTCTGAGATAAAAATACCATTGGAAGTAATCCATGTCATTGTCGATATCTTCTTAAAGATCAGAACATGCATATTTTGTAATAGAAGCAGATGCTAAAATAAAACGAAACCCTCAAGTTTACCCACCTTCTGATTTTTATTTTATTTTTTACTTTAAGTACTTCTCCCTGAAATAGCAGTTTTCTAAATAATATTGATCTGCCAGTGCAGAATGTAATTATCACATACTTGGTAATTCTTATTGCACTTGGAGGTGTTGGAAGCTTGCTTATGAGGCTGGAGTTGTTTGCTAATGTTTATGCAGTCATGCAGAGAAATAAGGGAAAGCGACCTTGAGTTAAGACATCATATATTAGAAGGTACTGTTTATGCTACCTTGTTGCTTTCCCCATGATGGCAGAGATTCCCTCAAAATCTGTTCACCTTCTGCTTTCTCCCCAGTGGGTTTCCTTCTTTCTCTCCCCATTGCTAGCTGAAGACATGGCAACAGTGAACTGATTTTTCATTTAAGAATGCAAAAGAGACAACAAGAGGAGCCAAATACCGGAAGAAATATTTACCTCATCAACCTGGGGTTATTTGCCTATTAGGTCTTTCTGACTGAAGTTCACTTTTCCTATGCTGGGGCAGAAGCCTAGGCCCAGTATTAAATAATGGAGTTAATTTATCTTGAGATATGTAGCACACTTCACACCTCTCAGACTGGCCGAAAAACAGAGAAGCACACACCTTTGAACTGATGACTGTGTGATTTTTGAAGCTGTCCCTCCTGTCAGGGCAAGAATCTTTTGACATCACAGGTTGCGGGTGTAGGTTGGTAGCTTTACTTCATGCAACTTACGTAGTGTAGTTCCTTCTCTTTAATATACTACGTTTACTTTTCTTTAATTTTCATGTCTACTTCCTTGCTTAATCATGCAGGATAAGCAGAAAGTGGAGGTCTTTTCCTGCATAGCTCTTGTGAAGCTTTGACACTGACTTCTCTCCATCATTACCCAGGCTTGAGCAAAGCAATGGGAGTGAGAAGCAGCACTGACTGGAGACAGCGGACGAAATATTCTGTCTCAAGGAGGAAGGCAGAAAATTTAATACATCACATAAAGACTTTGAGTTTTGAAGGCATTACTGGAAATTTTCTATTAATTGCTTTAGACAGAGAAGACTTTTCTTTTTCACAAAAACTCTTGCGTGTGGATGAATGGCAGAAATGTGGTTTGGTAGGATAAGCACTTGAAGTACATGATGGTGGCTTTAGGTTTGGGATGAAATCAGTTTCAGAGATTCCATTATTGTTGATAAATGCCACGATGCCTTGAAGTTTTGGGAAATCAAAATGAATGTTCTATCAAAGTTCAGCTTAACTCACCTTTCTCTTAAAAATACTTCTTATGAAGTCCTACATCTTCTAGATATTATGTGGGAAATAAGAATTAAATGCCTCTATTATTCCATCTATTACTCATAAATATGAATTGTAGACTTGTGCTTCTTATTTTTCTTTTCTTTCTATTCATCATGGTAAAAACACTTTATATTTAAAGGGTATTTTTCTAGGTACAGTTTTGTGGATGTTCACCTCTTCTTAATTAGACATTTTTAGACCATTTACAAGCTAAACTTCATTTCTGAGAGCATGCATTTGTACATGCAGCTATTTTTGACTGTATTCTAACTGCAATTACTGAACACCAAGTTAAGATTCAGCTGGTTGTTTAGAAGTAAATGTCAAAATAGGATATGTAACATTTAATTTGAATAAAATGGATAACCTTCAAATGAAGCAAGTGGAATGGTGAATACCCTGCAGTGTTCTCTATTCGCTATATAGGCAGCATGAAGGAACAGTAACAGTCTTAATCCCTACAATAATGAAGAATCATAGAATAATGTGTATTAAATGTTATTCATACTTTTTGCAGGCTTGACAGCAGCAGCTGCAGCAGCAGCAGCTGCCACCAATGCTGCCATAGCAGAAGCAATGAAAGTGAAAAAAATTAAATTGGAAGCTATGTCCAACTACCATGCAAATAATAACCAGCATGGAGCAGACTCTGAAAATGGAGATCTGAATTCAAGTGTTGGTAAGTCTGAGATACAGCATTACTGTTTATCCATAACACTCAAGTATTTTATTAAAATGGTGATCCTCCTGGCCTTCCTTCTGGAATCGTTGATTTGGTGTAAAGTGTTGCATATTAATTTTCCTGATTTTGTTTTTAGTTTCGTTTTGTGTATGACCTTTACACCCATGTTCAGCATTGTTGTTAACTATTACAAAAACATTCTTTCCTTTACAGGTTAGTTTTGCAGACTTCAGTTAATATTTTCCATGAAGGAAAGTGGTTTGATTGCTTAGAGTTCATTTGTCAAAGTACAGGTGGGGTGACAGATGATGGTGTCAGAATGAAATTTAACAATGTCTCCTGCTCAGTGTGCTGGGTATCGACTTTAGGTAATTCAGAACACAAGCTTGAAAGGAAAATATTTCATACTTTCATGTGCCCTGTGACAAAAGGAAAACATACATACACAATAAATTATTGCCATGCTCTGCAGTTCCTATCATATTTTATTTTAATAAACACATTCTTAAAATGTAGTTAACAGGTTTTTCCATTTCTTAAGCAGCCATCAGCAGCTCATGTTCTTTCTCAGAAAGAATTGTTTCAGTACACTTTATTCATTTGTTTGGACTATTTGTTTTGCTAAAGCATACTTCAAAGCTAGAGTAACTTTTTGTTGTTGTTGATTAAATCTTTAATCATCTGTGTGTGTCTGCTGTAAAATGTTTTGTTATGCCATTTCATTGTATTGGTTCCTTTTATCATGTTGAGACAGTATTAACTCAGCAGCAGAAATTCAATGACAAAGAGGTATGCTGGAAAGACTGCAGGCAAGATTGGTGTATATTGGAATAAAATGGCTTAAGAAAGGAGTTCTGGGGTTTTATTTTTTTCTCTTTTGTTTTTCAGTTTACTTATTCATTCTACTTCTCTTAAGTGTAACCGAAATGAGTCTTAATTAGTTACGTACTCAACGTAAGTAAACATATTTATGAACTACAATTCTGTACAATTCAGTAGCATTGGTAGGCTGCTATAAAGCAGTACTGTGGGCTGCTATACAAAGAACCAGTTCATGAAGGCATGTTATTTTAAATAACAACAGTATGTATGCAGCATCACATGAGGTGAAAACCAAATTTTTGTCTTCCAGTAAAGAAAAGCCTTTAAAAATGCTTCTGTGAGAAAATGATCTTAAATGATTGTGACTATACTTGGATACCAACACATGCAGTCGGTATAATATTACTGGGAAAGTTATCCTCTTGGAAAGAAGAGGACAACATTGGAAAAAGATCAGGAGGATGTCTTTAAAATATGGGAGGGGAGAGGATATGTACAAATAAAATGCAGGACCAGGTGGACCCTAAGATACTGAAAGAACAGTAAAATGAGTGGAAAGTGCAAAATTCAAGGTAAAGAGCTTGAACTTGAAGACAGTTGAGATTTGAATTTCAGTGTAATATGTGAAATGAAGTGCTCAAATACTGAATTAGATAACTGTTACTCTGCTTGGCCGTACTAGTGATAAACCAGTTGCCCATTTGTGGAGATAGGCAAGTTTAGCAAATAACGCATAAACTGCATGAAGTATTTGTGGGATTTGTGGAAGAAATAGCTGAATTGCATCTGAATAAAAATAATTAAAGAATCCATCTTAAAATCATTGTTTGAGACCTAATTTAAATAGTTAATCTGCCCTCTCACATATTGCCTATTTAAAATGTATTCAAGCTATTTTAGTAGGGTAGAGTAAGTGAAGAAACATTATTGTCATTGTCAAAATTCCTTTTCAGCCCCTTAACTTACTTGCTAACTGAAGTTAATTTTCCTATTTAACAGAATGAAGAATTGAGTTCATTTTGTTCAGAAAAAAAAAAGAAAAAATTGATCTTAAGTACATTGAATAGCATTCACTTGTCTCTCTTCCATGAGCAATGAGTCTGGAAATACAGCTTGCTTGCTTGTACATAGTTTTGAATTATACTTCTCCTACAGAGATTATTTCAAATATTGTTTGTATTTATTTATTTCCTGTGTAGTGAATCCTATGTAGCATCCAGTGTCGGTTATGCCTACGGAATCAGAAAAGTGATGATTGGTAATAATGATGCCAGAATGTTATTAGGTTCATTAAGTCTCTATTTGGCATTTGCATTGCTGAAAATCAGCATATTGTATTATCTTGACAAGAACTGGTATTTCAAAAGTGTTGCTTGGTAGTAGGAATACAAGTGGGTGTTATTTATTTTTATTTATTTATTTTTTTCATTTTTCTTCAGATGTTTATGGTTTTTGAAATAAATATCAAATCTATATATCATTGACAATTTTAAATGTTGGTTTATTAAGAATGAATTGAAAACTGTTCTGAACATTGATAGGAGAAAGGGCCAAAACAGAAGAAAATAATCGGATCTTTATGTTTCAAATGATGCTATGCACCAGACCACATTAGAATCAGACAAGCAAAAAACAGTCTAAAAGATTAATGTACAATTTAGCCCACATGTAACAGACACTATGGTATGTTAATGTACATGGATTGATCCTACCTCATTTTTGGGCTTTTGTCCAATTGGTTAAAGAAGAAAAATAAAATATGGGCTCTGGAGTTGAATTGTCAGGTTTTCCATAGATTCATTTACTTCTGAATTGTCTTGCTTTTTGGTTTTAATCAGATGCTTAATGTGACTTACAGAAGTAATTTTTGTAAATGAACATTGTATAATTATACAGAACACTACACAAATTTATTAACTTGATCCTTTGAAGCAGTGGCCAAAAGGTTAGTGAGTGAAGGGAGTTAAAGGAAACCGATGATACTAACAAGTAATTATTTTATATCTCTCAGTTTTGCATGGTAACCTTGAGCTTGCATCCTCCCACCAGAATTACCATTTCAGAAGGGAAAAGAAAGGATAAAAAAAAAAGAAATTACAGAGGAATCAGAGTGAGGTATTAACACACTGAGTAAAATATATGGCTGCAACGCCTTTCTCCCCCATCCACAATCAATTGGATTCTTTTAGTTTAATATTTACTTGCTAAGATGAGATGCTAGTCTGCATGGTGATAAACAGTCTGCTACTGGCATCTGAAGGTGACCTGTCAGTTCATATGGACAAATCTCCTGCTTACTGAAATGTACAAAATAAATCATTAAAGCAGGCAGGTGCTCATTCCCAGATTTAAATCACCATAGATTTATGATTTGAATTAATGCTTCATTTGGTCATAGAAATAGATGCTGAGACAAATGATATGCAGTGGTTGGGGTTCCATACTGTAGCCATCCTAATATTGATTACTGCGATGTCTTTGCAATCTCTTGTTTATATCAAGTACTGTCTTGTGACAGCTTGGCTGATATGAGCTACATTGCAGATAAGGAGGAAAAATGTCCTGGGTTCTCTTTAGTGGCAATTCTACATACAATAGGCAGGATAGATAAATTAATGTTTTCTTGTTTAAAAAATGAATTCCATATGGCATCAAACAAAATGCATTGTTTCTAAGATTATGCTGCAGTTTTGTTTTTAATTGCAGAGTTAAAAGAAAGAGAGTGACAAGGTCAAACTTTAAATTTCATTTAAGAGGTTCTGCTCTTTGTCATATTAACATCTTACAGTGTTATTAGGATCAGTCACATATTTACTATCTGATACTCCAAAGTTATGGATAGGTAGAGCACCTCAATTATTTCCTTGCTGCTTAAGTACTTACTGCCATGCTATTGTACTTCATTAACCCGCAGCCACAAAATACAGAAGCCTTTAAATGTGAATGTGTGTAAAGCTCTGCAGGCTAGGCTTTGCATTCTGTAACTTGGTAGGAAGTGAAGAACAGTCCCTATACTACCAAACATTTTATATAATGAATACACTGTGCATACCATTTAGAGAATACTCCAAGGATTTGTAAAGTCCTTTGCCACTTGCTAAAATCTGACTCATAAAACTCGTAAACAACTATCAACAATAGTAAATTACTTGCATAGTAGGAAATGAGTTCATATCTATTCAAAATGTGATCTCAAAACAGATGTCCTAAGAAAATGTCATTGTTTAAATTACATTCATACAAAAAAAAAAATGCTATTATTTCTTTAAGGAAGTGAAGCAATCGTGAAGACTTTGGTGTTCTCAGTTTCTAAACACAGTTAGGAAATACAAAGCAAGATTTTACACTTGGCTAGCATGTTAATCCATAAACAACCACCAAATGTGCTCAAAATTAAGAGGTTTTCTTGACATGTTAGTTTTCCTGTTCACCCGCCTTGCCTTGTAATATTTAAAATTATGAGACGTGTCTAAGATTTCCTGTTATGTGTTGTTCAAAAGTAATTATGGTTTCTTGCTTTTTTTTTTTTTTTTAATCCAGAATCAGAGATAAAATGATTTAGGTTAAATTATTTTTCTCCAGTGACCTTGCCCAATAATAGAACAGTACAACATGCAGTCATTTCCTTTTTCTAAACACACATGTCTATTTTGAAGGAAAGAATTACTTTTATGGTTTCAGGAAAAAGTCTTGGAGACCTTGAAAAAGCAAATAAAAGGAAACAGAGAATGCAGGCCACTGAGCACAGCTCTGCAGTTGCACATCTGATTCTCTGCCTTGGCAATGTTAATGAACCTCAAATCCTCCCTATAATTAGATGAGGGAATTGCTTATATTTTCAAACAGATGATGCTGCTATAATGAAACGATTGACAGGGAACTTAAGAGTGTCTACAGTAGTCATTTGGTTTCCATTTTTTTCCCTTTCCCTTTTCCCTTTTTTTTTTTTTTTTTTTTTTAAGTGTAAAAAGAAGATTGGCTGTAGATACAGGTCCTGGGAGAGGTAGTAATTTACACAGAATGCTATGACAGGTGTCTTTGTGTAGCGCAGAAATAAAATGGAAGAGAGAGGAATGATGGGCAGGTACAGCAATTTTTGGGGAGGGGGTGTCCTGTGCTTATTCTGCCTGGGTTCTTTAAAAGGGGCCGAGACTCAAGAGATGGATCCGGATTGAGTGCACAGCTGTAACTGCTGATGAGCTAATTGCTCCTTATCTCTCAGTCCCATTCATCTTCATTTTTTACCAATTACTGAGAATTATCTGTGTTCTCAGTTGGATATGAGAGTTAATCCTTTTTGGTTAAGCTGGCAGTACTGTGAGCAGATTCCAAATCATAGGGTGAAAAAGCCAGAGCAAGCTTGTTCAAAAACTCTCTCCAGTTCAATGACAGTATCACTTGTACGTAAGAATTTTTCTTTTCTTCAACAGAACACTAATTTTAGGTTTTTCTACTTCAGTACAATTATTAATGTACGGTTTTCTCTTAGTGTGAGCTGAATTTGTGTTCACATCCACTAGGTGGATGAATGTGCCTTTTTTCTAAAACTACTCTGTTACAAAAGTAAAAATACGGTAAGCAGCAAGTTCAGGCTGAAAATATTTTTGCAGTATTTCAGTGTTCAGTGTATGACATAGTTCTTTAAAAGACAAGACTGTACTTGTAATTTTGACAACACAGGACGGAAGACAAATGCTCGTCAGTGACAGGTATCTACTTTTGTAAACTTAGAGATCTGCGGATGAAAAGTGTTGTCTAGGTGATAAGAAAGGCATAATTATACAGCCTTAAGGACAAATGTGGTACATTGAACACATGGCATTTCACGCTAAAGGAATACTTTCATAAAGCTGCATTTTGGGAACAGCAGAACAGATCACTTAGGTATCGCCAGGCCACTTAACTTTATTTTGGAATTGTGCTTGTCTTCGTGATACCATGGGAAAAAATCTTGAATTTCATGGCTGAATCTAACACTAAATCTGACAGTGGAATTAATAATTTTGTAGGATCTGCTTCCATAGCCTTTAATTGTGATTGTTAACTTTGCTAAACAAGGCAGCGAATTGGATGTTATGATCTGAACACCAGTTAGTAAATTAAGGGAATTATTAGCAAAGATTCAGTGTTTCCTCTTGGACAGTCAGTTGTGTTATGA